>NC_045960.1:1089359-1184359 GCF_010909765.2 Amblyraja radiata
CCTTCTCACCCGATGTTGACCCTCTGTGTTCCCCTCCTGCAGGGTTTAGGAGCCGTTGCTGTGAACGGAGAGACGGGGACGTGAGCGGCCATTGATAGCTGCCAGGGTACCGGTGAGAGCCCACCCCCCCCCCCCCATCTGCTCGGTGTGCGGGCTGAGCTTCGAGGGGCTGAACTTGGGTTGAGGACCACATGACGGGGCACAACAAGGAGAAGCATTATGAGTGCGATGTGTGTGGCAAGGCCTGGCGGCGCCCGAGCCAGCTGGAGACCCACCTGCGGATGCACACGGGAGAACGCCCCTTCGAGTGCTCGGAGTGCGGCAAGAGCTTCATTACGGCGCAACAGCTGATGATCCACCGGCAAGTGCACATGGGAGAACGCCCCTTTGGCTGCTCTGACTGCAGCAAGAGCTTCAAGACGGTGCAACAGCTGATGATCCACCAGCGGGTGCACACGGGCGAGAAGCCCTATGGCTGCCCCACCTGCGGCAAGAGCTTTGTTCGGTTGTCGGCGCTGCAGAGGCACCGGCGGGTCCACAGCAGTGAGCGGCCCTTCATCTGCTCCGACTGCGGAAAAGGCTTCAAGTCATCGCCAGAACTGAAGGCGCACAGGCACCTGCACACCGGAGAGCGGCCGTTCACCTGCAGCAACTGCGGCAAGGCCTTCAGCCGCTCCAACAACCTGCTGGAGCACCAGCGCACCCACAACGGGGAGCGCCCCTTCACCTGCGCCCAGTGCGGCAAGGGCTTCACCCGCTCCAACAACCTGCTGTCCCACCAGCAGGTGCACGCCGGCGACCATCTCTTCCCCAGGCCCTTCGGATGCTCCACCTGCGGCAAGAGCTTTGCGCAGTCGTCGGGGCTGCAGAAGCACCGGCGGGTGCACAGCAGTGAGCGGCCCTTCACCTGCTCCGACTGTGGCAAAGGCTTCAAGTCGGCCACGCACCTGAAGGAGCACAGGCGCCTGCACACCGGGGAGCACCCCTACACCTGCAGCGACTGTGGCAAGGGCTTCACCCAGTCCAACAGCCTGCTGGTGCACCAGCGCACCCACACTGGTGAACGCCCCTACACCTGCGCCCAGTGCGGCAAGGGCTTCACCCGCTCCACCCAGCTGCTGTACCACCAGCAGGTGCACACCGGCGACCGTCCCTTCCCCCTCCCAGTGTGTGGAGCGCGCTTTGCCAGGGCCTCCCTCGCCCTGTCTCACTAGCGCGTGCACACCAGTGGCCAGCCCTATGACTGCCCGTACTGAGGCGGAGTGTGGCAAGGGCTTCACCCACATGTCCACCTTGTGGCAGCACCGGCGTACCCACAGCGGTGAGCGTCCCTTCCCCTGCCTATCCTGTGCTAAGGGTTTCACCTGCTTTGACCACCTGCTGGAGCACGGGCGGGTCCACACTGGCCAGCGCCCCTTCACCTGCCCGCTCTGTGGCAAGGCCTTTGCCCGCTCCTCCAGCCTGTTGGCACAGCGCCACGTGGATAGGCGCTGATTAGGTAGACACAAAATGCTGGGAGGAATGTGTAACGTTTCGGGTCGATACCCTTCTTCAGTCTCAATCCAAAATGTCACCCATTCCTTCTCTCCAGAGATGCTGCCTGTCCCTCTGAGTTACTCCAGCACTTTGTGTCCTTTTATGTAAACCAGCATCTGCAGTTCATTGTTTTTAAACCATTCTGGTAAACCATTTCTGCACCTTCCCCAAAGCCTCCACATCAGTCCTGTAATGGAGTGACCAGAACTGTATGCAATATTCCAAATGCTACCTGACCAATATCCCTTAAAGCTGCACATTTACATTCCTCTCCTGATCTCACATCCCCTACACTTAGAAACATAGAAAATAGGTGCAGGAGTAGGCCATTCGGCCTTTCGAGACTGCACTGCCTTTCAATATGATCATGGCTCATCATCCAACTCAGTATCCTGTACCTGCCTTCTCTCCATACCCCCTGATCCCTTTAGCCACAAGGGCCACATCTAACTCCCTCTTAAATATAGCCAATGAACAGGCCTCAACTACCTTCTGTGGCAGAGAGTTCCAGAGATTCACCGCTCTCTGTGTGAAAAATGGTTTTCTCATCTCGGTCCTAAAAGATTTCCCCCTTATCCTCAAAATGTGACCCCTTGTATTGGACTTCCCCAACATCGGGAACAATCTTCCTGCATCTAGCCTGTCCAACCCCTTAAGAGTTTTGTAAGTTTCTATAAGATCCCCCCTCAAGCTCCTAAATTCTAGCGAGTACAAGCTGAGTCTATCCAGTCTTTCTTCATATGAAAGTCCTGACATCCCAGGAATCAGTCTGGTGAACCTTCTCTGTACTCCCTCTACGGCAATAATGTCCTTCCTCAGATTAGGAGACCAAAACTGTACGCAATACTCCGGGTGTGGTCTCACCAAGACCCTGTACAACTGCAGTAGAACCTCCCTGCTCCTATACTCAAATCCTTTTGCTATGAAGTTTGGTAAGCCAAGACCTACTGAATCTGCCGGTTGCCAACCATTTTAACTCCCCTTCCCTCTCCCTTTCTGTCCTGGGCCTCCTCCATGGCCAGAATGAGGTGACAAGCAAACTGGAGGAACAGTGCCTCATAGCTTACAGCCCAATGACATGGACAATAAATTCTCCAAATTAAGGAGGCATGCCTCCCCCTCCTAATCAAGTCCTGGAGTCTGTGCTGGCCCCATCTCATTTTTCCAACTATGTCCCCCGATTCCATCAGTCCAAAGGATGGTCCAGACCCGACACATCGCCTGTCCATTCCCCTCCAAAGTGCCGGTAGAACTCAGCAGGTCAGCCGTCCGTGGTGGGAAATGGATGGAGAAGTGTTCCTAATATAAGCTCCCCTTGGCCCTGTCGACAATGTGGTGTCCATTCTTGGGATGGGATGCAAGGTCTGAGCTGACCTGTCATCGACAACCCCTTCCTTCTCCCCTCGTAGGCCATTTCTTCGTCATTCCTCTGTCTTCTTCTCGCTGGTGAAAGGCGTCAGGATTAATCCGGAGTCGCCACATCCCGTTCCCGGCCGTTCCCCCTCAACTGCGAACGGTGGGATCGCACTCTCCGCCCGTGGACGTCCGCAAGACTCCGGCTGCAGTAAACAAGGACTTTTGCTCGTTAACCCGCTGGAGCCAAGTTGTATTCCAATGAAATAAATGTCTTTATTTAAGCAAAAATAAAGTGTAGATAGGCCCCCAAATAATCAATGTCAACTGGGTAGCACCACCAGCACTGGCTGCCTCGCCAACAGTCTGTCTGTCCCTTCTACTGTTTTTATTATTTTAAGTATGCTTTAAATGTATGTTTTAGTGTTTCTTGGTTTGTTTATGTGGGAGGGGGGAATTGGGGGAAACTTTTTTTCAGTCATTTACAATACAATTTTTCTCCGTGTCGTATCTCCGTGCCCCCTGCGGCCTAACAACGTGGAGTGGTGTGGCCTTTAACATCGCTTAGCCAGTGATCCTTTGCCGAGCATCGCCAGTGAAGAGCTCCAACACCGTGAAGCCCGCGGTCTCCGGTAAGAAGTGGCTGACTCGTGAGTTCCATGCTGCGGAGTGTTCCAATCCGTCCCAACGCCGGAGTTTCCATCATTCCATCGCGAGGGCTTTGGATATCGGTGCTTAGGGTATTTTAATGGGTGGTAAGGGGAGCTTGAGGGTTTAAGGGGTGATTAGGGGTGCTAAGCGGTTTTAAGAGGTGCTGAGGGGATTTAAGGTGTGCTTCGGGATTTTAAGGGGTGCTTAGGGGTATTAAGGGGTGTTTACGGTTTTTATGGGGTGCTAGGGGGTTTTAAGGAGTGCTTAGGGGTTTTAATGTGCGCTTAGGGTGGCTTATGGGTTTTAAGGGGTGCTTAGGGGTTTTAAGGGGTGCTTAGGGGAGCTTGGGTGTTTAAGGGGTGATTAGGGGTGCTTACTGGTTTTAAGGGTTTTTATGAGTTGCTTATGTGTTTTTAGGGGTGCTTAGGGAATTTAACATTTGCTTAGGGGATTTAAGGGGTGCTTAGTTGTGCTTAGGGGTTTAAATGGTTCTTAGGGTGCCTACGGGTTTTAAGTTGTGCTTAGTGGTGCTTTGGGGTTTTAAGGTGTGCTGATGGGTGCTTAGGAGTTTTGAGGGGTGCTTATGGGTTTTAAGGGGTGCTTAGGGCTTTTAAGGGTTTCTTAGGGGTATTAAGGGTTGCTTAGGGGTATTAAGGGGTGCTTACGGGTTTTAAGGGTTTTTATGAGGTGCTTTGGGGTTCTTTGGGGTGCCTACGGGTTTTAAGTGGTGCTTAAAGGTGCTTAGGGTTTTTTGGGGATGCTTAGGTGTTTTAAGGGGTGCTTGTGGGTTTTATTGGGTGCTTAGTGGTTTTAAGTGGTGCTTTATACAATTATTATACAATTTAATCATATACAATCAAATGAAGTTCAAACGAAATTTGGTTTCTGCAGTCATACAAGAAGAAAAGAACCAAGACACACAACCAACACAATTTACACAAATATCCATCACAGTGAATCTCCTCCTCACTGTGATAGAAGGCAAAGTCTTGTCTCTCCCCTGTGTTCCATTCTTCTCGCGATGTTAAAGCCCCCGGCGGGTGATGGTAAGTCCCGCGGACGATAACGCCGCGCCGGGCGATGTAAGGCCCCGCTCTGGGTCTTAATGTTGGAGCCCCCGGCGGGTGATGGTAAGTCCCGCGGACGATAACGCCGCGCCGGGCGATGTAAGGCCCCGCTCTGGGTCATTTTCAACCCCGCAACTCGGGCGGGAGAAGTTGCTGTTGTGGGAGCTCCGAAAAGCGGTTTCACACCAGGGACCCGTGAGCTTCCGATGTCGCCGTCCACCGGACCTGCGGCTGGAGTCTCCGAGCACCGGAGACGGTTCGCAGCCCCGCGTCACCACACCTCTCCACGCTCCAAAGGAAGTTTAAGGGGTGCTTAGGGGTTTTAAGGGGTGCTAAGGGGTGCATAGGCATTTTAACGGGTGCTTCGGGATTTTAATTGGTTTTCTGGTGTGCTTAGGGGTTTTAAGGTGTGCTTAGGGGGTTTTAGGTGTGCTTCTGGTTTTAAGGAATGCTTAGGGGTATTAAGGGATGCTTAGCGATTTTAAGGGGTGCTTAGGGGTTTCAAGGGGTGCTTAGTGGTGCTTCGGGGTTTTAAGGTATGCATAGGGGTTTTAAGGTATGCATAGGGGTTTTAAGGTATGCATAGGGGTTTTAACTGGTTTAAAGATTTTAAGGGATGCTTTGCAGTTTTAAGGTGTGCTTAGGGGTGTTACGGTGTGCTTGGGGTTTTAAGGGGTGCTTATGGGTTTTAAAGAGGGCATATGGGTTTTAAGGATTTGTAAGGGGTGATTAGGGGGTTTACGGTGTCCTTAGTGGTTTTAAGGGGTGCTTAGGAGTTTAAAGAGTTTTAAGGGGTGCTTTGGGGTTTTAAGGGGTGCTTTGGGGTTTTAAGGAGTGCTTCAGGGTTTTAAGGGGTGCTTGGGGTTTTAAGGGGTGCTTAGCGGGTTTAGGGTGTTTTAAGGGGTGCTTTGGGGTTTAAAGGGGTGTTAAGGGGGTGCTTTGGGGCAATTCATCATCACCGCCTGTGGTGACGAAGTGCTTCGAGAGGTTGCTCATGGCACATATTAACTCACACCTCGAGAAAAACCTGGACCCACTGCAGTTCGCTTACCATCACAACATATCAACGGTGGATGCGATCTCGCTGGCCCTCCACTCCGCTATGGACCACTTGGACAACAAAAACTCATATGTCAGGCTGTTATTCATTGATTACAGCTCGGCATTTAATAGAATCATCGCCTCCAAGCTGATTATCAAACTTTCAGAACTGGGTCTCTGCGCATCCCTCTGCAATTGGATCCTCGACTTCCTCATTCACAGACCACAGACTGTTCGAATTGGTGGAAAAGTGTCAGCCTCGATAACAATCAGCACGGGAGCACCTCAGGGCTGCGTGCTCAGTCCCCTGCTGTACTCACTCTATACTCATGACTGCGTTGCCGGTCATAGTGCAAACTCCATCATCAAGTTTGCTGACGATATCACTGTTGTGGGACGTATCACTGAATGGGATCAGTCAGAGTATAGAAGTGAGATCAGCCGATTGACCAAATGGTACCAGCACAATAACCTGGCCCCCAACACCAGCAAAACCAAGGAACTGATTGTGGACTTTGGAAGGAGTAGGATGGGGACCCACAGACCCGTTTATATCAACGGGTCGATGGTGGAAAGGGTCAAGAGTTTCAAATTCCTGGGCGTGCACATCTCTGAAGATCTCTCCTGATCCGAGAACACTGATGCTGTCATAAAGAAAGCACATCAGCTCCTCTACTTCCGGAGAAGTTTACGGAGAGTCGGTATGTTAAGGGGGACTCTCTCTAACTTCTACAGGTGCACAGTAGAGAGCATGCTGACCGGTTGCATCATGGCTTGGTTCGGCAACTTGAGTGCACAGGAGCGAAAAAGACTACAAAAAGTAGTAAACACTGTCCAGTCCATCATCGGCTCTGACCTTCCTTCCATCGAGGGGATCTATCGCAGTCGCTGCCTCAAAAAGGCTGGCAGCATCATCAAGGACCCACACCATCATGGCCACACACTCATCTCCCCGCTACCTTCAGGTAGAAGGTACAAGAGCCTGAAGACTGCAACGTCCAGGTTCAGAAACAACTTCTTCCCCACAGCCATCAGGCTATTGAACTCAACTCAAACAAAACTCTGAACATTAATAGCCCATTATCTGTTTATTTGCACTTTATCTGTTTTATTAATTCATGTGTGTATATATTTATACAATGGTATGTGAACACACTGATCTGTTCTGTATTCATGCCGTCTATATTTTGTTGTGCTGAAGCAAAGTAAGAATTTCATTGTCCTATCTGGGACACATGACAATAAACTCTCTTGAATCTTGAATCTTGGTGGGTGGGTGGGGAAGAAGTTGTACCAGGGGAGGAAGTGAGGGGGGGGGGCGAAGCAAAGTTGTACCGGGAGGGGGGGGGCGTACGGTAAGAAAGAGTTGTACCTGGGGAGGGGGAGGGGGGGGGGTGGTACTAGGGGTGGGATTTGGGGGGGGGGAGAGTAGAGGGGGGGGAGCTGGGGAGAGTTGTACCAGGGGAGGGAGTGTGTGTGGGGGGGGGGGGGGGGTGTGCGGGGGAGAGTTGTACTAGGAGAGGGGTAGAGAGCGTAGACAATACCAGAGGTCAGGGTGGAACCGAATTCACCGGAGCCGCCAAACAGCGCAACTAACTGCTGTCACGCTGGACCGTGGTGCATTAACCGAAACTACACAACACGATCAGAAATGCCACACAGCAAGGCAGGCCTCACCTGGACTTGGGAAATCTTCTGTTTCTGTTGCTCTTCCATTTTCTGGATGGCTGATTTTGTTTTTGTTAGAGATTGTATGGATGATTTATCCTGATCATGGGAATCAGGGAAAAGGGGGTTAGATAATAAACATTCAACTATACATTCAAGCAAGTGATCGTGGTCGGTTTGCTTTTACCTTGTATATTTGAACAGCTTCTTTAACCGGCATGACGTGGTGAGACTTGTGTTCCCGCGCATCTCGACAAAACACACTGATCAGTTTCTTGTCAGTTTCAAAAAACAGCTTCAGTTCTTCCTGATGTTCCTCGCAGCGATGTTTACTTTCCTTCTCTTCCGTATTCAGGCTCAGTGTTCGAGCTTTCTCAGACAGTCTCGGTGAGACCCGATTCACCCTGAGGCTGCGGTCAGCAAACTCCTCTACATTCCGGGCAGGAGTTTTTCTCTTCCCTGTCCCAACGCAGGGAATGTTATGGGACAGTTTCGAGCAGGTCGACTCGCTCAAGGAAGGATGTGTTTGTGCTGGAGTGGGAACAGAGGAGATTCATCGGGTCTGAGTCTGGTTCATTGATTCATTTAGTCTGAAGTAGGGTCTCGACCCGAAACATCACCCACTACTTCTCTCCAGAGATGCTGCCTGTCCCGCTGAGTTACTCCAGCATTTTGTGTCTACATTCGATTTAAACCAGCATCAGCAGTTCTTTCTTAGACAAAGATTCATCGGGAAAAAATCTCAATTTTCAGGTGTATGTGCGTAAGAGGATCTCTGCCTGGACAAGTACCTGGGTGTTTTCCACCTAGAAAAGTTCATTAGCTATATTTAAGAGAGAGTTAGATGTGGCCCTTGTGGTTAAAGGGATCAGGGGGTATGGAGAGAAGGCAGGTACGGGATACTGAGTTGGATGATCAGCCATGATCATATTGAATGGTGGTGCAGGCTCGAAGGGCTGAATGGCCTACTCCTGCACCTAATTTCTATGTTAAAAAAGCCTAGACTGAGGTGAATGCTTGTGCCCCTAACGAATCTAATTCAAGCAATGTCTCAACATGATAGACGGTTAATAACAGTGAACGTCGCGATTCCAACAGGGGGCAACACTGAGTCACCAGAAACTTCAGTCACTAACAAGTCAGACAGAGTTATGGCACAGATTTCCCTCTCTGAAGATCACCCATAAATGTTAATAACAATCCTGGTCAACACGTTGATAACACATTTCAATACTTATAAGGTCATAATGTCATAAGTGATAGTAGTATTAGGCCGTTCGGCCCATCAAATTTATGGAATTCCCTGCCACAGAGGGCAGTGGAGGCCAAATCACTGGATGGATTTAAGACAGAGTTGGATAGAGCTCTAGGGGCTAGTGGAGTCAAGGGATATGGGGAGAAGGCAGGCACGGGTTATTGATAGGGGACGATCAGCCATTTTCGCAATGAATGGCGGTGCTGGCTCGAAGGGCCGAATGGCCTCCTCCTGCACCTATTTTCTATCTTTCTATGTTTCTATTAAGTCTACCCCGCCATTCAATAATGGCTAACCTATCTCTCCCTCCTAAACCCATTCTCCTGCCTTTTCCCCAAAACCGCTGACACCCACACTAATCATGGATCTATCTATCTCTGCCTTAAAAATATCCACTGACTTGGGCTCCGCAGTTTTTTGTGGCAAAGAATTCCACATATTCACCACCCTCTGACTAAAGACTTTCTCCTCATCTACTTTCTAAAAGAAAGCCCTTTAATTCTGAGGCTATGACCTCTAGACGTAGACTCTCCCACTTGTGGAAACATCCTCTTCACATCCACTCTATCCAAGCCTTTTACTATTCTATATGTTTCAATGAGGTCACCCCTCATGATTTTAAACTCCTGTGAGTACAAAAGGTGAACCTACTCATTCCTGGGATCATTCTTGTAAACCTCCTCTGGACCTTCTCCAGAGCCAGCACATCCTTCCTCAGATATGGTGCAAATATTAATCACAATATTCCAAATGCGACCTTACCAGCACCTGATAGCGTCTCAGCATTACATCCCTGTTTTAGTATACAAGCCCTATTGACTTTGCTTTGATAAATGTGAGGTTATCCACTTTGGTGGCAAAAACAGGAAAGTAGACTGTTATCTGACTGGTGGCCGATTAGGAAAAGGGGAGATGCAACGAGAGCTGGGTGTCATGGTACATCAGTCATTGAAAGTAGGAATGCAGGTGCAGCAGGCAGTGAAGAAAGCAAATGGTATGTTAGCATTCATAGCAAAAGGATTTGAGTATAGGAGCAGGGAGGTTCTACTGTAGTTGTACAGGGTCTTGGTGAGACCACACCAGGAGTATTGCGTACAGTTTTGGTCTCCTGATCTGAGGAAAGACATTCTTGCCATAGAGGGAGTACAGAGAAGGTTCACCAGACTGATTCCTGGGATGGCAGGACTTTCATATGAAGAAAGACTGGATAGACTCGGCTTGTACACGCTAGAATTTAGAAGATTGAGGGGTGATCTTATAGAAACTTACAAAATTCTTAAGGGGTTGGACAGGCTAGATGCAGGAAGATTATTCCCGATGTTGGGGAAGTCCAGAACTAGGGGGTCACAGTTTAAGGATAAGAGGGAAGTCTTTTAGGACCGAGATGAGAAAATCATTTTTTACACAGAGAGTGGTGAATCTGTGGAATTCTCTGCCACAGAAGGTAGTTGAGGCCAGTTCATTGGCTATATTTAAGAGGGAGTTAGATGTGGCCCTTGTGGCTAAAGGGATCAGGGGGTATGGAGAGAATGCAGGTACAGGATACTGAGTTGGATAATCAGCCATGATCATATTGAATGGCAGTGCAGGCTCGAAGGACCGAATGGCCTACTCCTGCACCTATTTTGTATGTTTCTATGTTTCTTTACTACCAATTCGACTTGTAGATTAACTTAGGCCTAATTTTAACGAGATTTATTTAAATCCATTTTAAATTAATAGGCAATAGCCAATAGACACAAGTAACTGAGTATTTTCCTCCGAGACGAAATCCCTGGCTGGGGTCAATACTAGTTTGTCTGACAAGGCTCATTCATACAATGCTTCAATGTGGTGGGGAGTTAATAACAATGAAGTCCGTAACTCCAGCAGGGGGCAGACATGAGTTAACCAAAGTCAGTAGTCACTGACATGACGAGCAGGATTGATTGATTAATTATACCTTTAATAATCCTTTACAGGAAATTACAGTGCCACGACAGCTTCAAGACAGACATAACACCACACATTTCCTCAAATAGCTTCCATACTTAACAAGTTAAAATACAAGTTAAAATACAATGAATGAAAAAAAGTGCAGTTATTTATGCGCATTATATAACCTTATAGCAGCTGGTATACAAGACTTCCTATGTCTCTCAATTTTGCACATTGGTGCAATCAGTCTCTGACTGAAGATGCTGCTCTTGATCACCTTCAGGGCATGGAGTGGGTGAGTGGGGTTGGTCATTATTGAACCCAGTTTGTTCAGAGTTCTGGCCTCTGCCACCTGCTGGACCGTTCGTTGCCCAGCCCCGACCACTGAGCCGGCCCTTCTTGATCAGCTTGTCCAGTCTGTTTTTGTCCGCTATGCGGGCGCCATCTCACCAACAGGCCACAGCAAAAAACAGAGCACTGGCCACCACTGAATGGTAGACACTGCACAGCAGGGGTTGGCAGATGTTAAATGACCTCAGCCTCCTTAAAAAATACCGTCGACTTTGTCCCTTCCTGTACACCGCCTCCTTATATGACCCTTCCAGTCCAGCTCACCGTCAAGCTGCACACCAAGGTACCTGTGGTTAGCGACCACCTCCACCTCAGTGCCCTTAATGGTGATTGGTGTTGGTTGAGTCCTCCTCCTCCCCCTCCTGAAATCCACAACTATCTCCTTGGTTTATGTGGTGTTAAGATGGAGGTTATTGTGTGCACTCCACTCCACAAAGTTGCTTATTATGTCTCTATACTCCTCCTCATTGCCCCCTTTGATGAGGCCGACAACAGCTGTGTCATCCGAAAATTTCTGCAAAAAGCAGCTGTTGGTGTTATATTGGAGCTCCGCGGTGTAGATGGTAAATGGCACATATATCCTTCTCTGATGGAACCCTTTGGTTTTATGACAATCCTTGTCATCAAATTCATACCAGTATTCACGACCTCTGATTTAATTGTCAAGTGTACTCTGTTGGCTACCTAGTAGAATTCAAACTCGTATTGTGGCGTATTTGTGGGTTAAGATGTTTTAGTTCATCAAGGAGTCTGTGCCTTGGTTGTATTGTGCTCCTGTGTTGGATGTGTTCAGGGTTCTGACATCTCCAGCTGACCACTTGACTGTGAAGCTTCCCAACAGGTGTGATTGGTGCTGGTATAAAACTTTAGTTCCCCTTCAGTTCATTATTACGGTCAATCTTTGCATCTATTTACAACTTAAATATGTCACCCATATAAGAGGTAAAGAATCCAAATGTTTCACCTTGATTAATCGCAACAACGATATCTTTCAACACTGCGTTCAACCAGAAGGGGTGATGGAATCTTTCATCCAGTATGGCACCATCTCTCAGTGACAATGTCCGGGATTCATCACTAATTCTGCAAATATTAAATAACTGGTTATAATCTGAGCATCAACATGTTTATGTGACTTTACAGATCCGTGCAGAGTTTAACTGAAGAGCATGTCCTACCTCCTCTTGCAACCAGCTTCCTCCTGAAATAAATAAAGCAGAAATTGACTGAGGGAGCATCAATTTCATGCATGTTATTTCACATAGTTGAAAATCACCATTTTCTGACCCGTTTACATTGTCACACAGAGGACATTACATGGATGGGACCAATGCAGGATGTATGATAAACCTTTGTGACAATTATGCTATAACTCAGAGGAGGCAATGTTCAGGGAAGTCTGGACGTGTTGTGAATTTTCTGCAGAATAACATCATAAGGTCATAAGTGATAGGAGCAGAATTAGTACATTCGACCCATCAAGTCTACTCCGCCATTCAATAATGGCTGATCTATCTCTCCCAACTCTAGTCTCCTGCCTTCTCCACATAACCTCTGACACTCTTAATAATCAAAAATCTATACAGATAATATCTCTGCCTCAAAAATATCCACTGACTTGGGCTGCACGGTATTATGTGGCAAAGAATTCCACAGATTCACTACCCTCTGACTAAAATGTCTCCTCATTTCCTTTCTAAAGAAATTTCCTTTAATTCTAAGATATAACCTCTAGTCCTAGACTCTCCCACTAGTGGAAACACCCTCTCCACATCCACTCTATCCATCCCTTTCACTATTCGGTACGATTCAATGAGGTCCCCCCTCATTCTTCTAAACTCCAGTGAGTATAGGCCCAGTATCGAAAAACTCTTATGATATGTTAACTCATAATAAAATGTTGATCATAATTGGTTGGAGGAATTTAAGATTAACGATGGAATTGATTTGATGTAAATGAAGAATGTATCTCCAGTTCTGAAGATACCAAAACACAAATATACATTTTAAAGTGGCCTGGAGCAAATCTAAGGGAGCTTTACTAGAATGATCCCAGGAATGAGTGGGTTAACGAATAATGAGCGTTTGATGGCATTGGGACTGAACTTGCTGGAGTTTCAAAGGAAGAGGGGGGATCTTATTGAAACGTACAGGATAGTGAAAAGCCTGGATAGAGTGGATGCGGAGAGGATGTCTCCACAGGAGCAAGAGTCCAGGACCAGAGCCCATAGCATCCAAATAAAAGGACGTATCTTTAGATGAGGAGGAATTTATTTAGTCAGAGGGTGGTGAAACCGTGGTATTCATTGCCACAGGAGGATGTGGAGACAGTCAATGGATTCTTTTTTAAGGCAGTGATAGATGGGTTCTTGATTAGTACGGGTGTCAGGGCGTTTTGGAGAGAAGGCAGGAGAATGGAGTTAAGTGGGCAAGATAGATCAGCCATGATTGAATGGCAGAGTCGACTTAATGGGCCGAATGGCCTATTTCTTCTACTATGAATTATGAGATAGAAGAGTGTGTTTGTATGAGGGACGTTGGATGAATAAAAGTTGCATTTCCACAAATATATCTCTCCCAACGTTGTGACTGCCGTTTCATTGAACCAAATTCAAACATAACCCCTGACCTTCAGAAATAACACGCTGTCTGTTTGTTCCATTCGTCCCTGCAGCTTTGAGAATTCCTCCTCAATAGAGTTTAAATTCTCTTCAATGCCTTGAAGATTTTTCTCCATTGGACTTAGAATCTTCTCCTCATCCTCCTTGATCTCTCTGAGAATGCGCTGCTCTTTCTTCACGAGAATCTGGTGCAGTTCAGCAAATTGAGATGTGACGTGAGACTCCAGGCTTTGTGACTGCTCCTGTCAAATGAAAGGTGAAGATTGATCGAATATATTTCTGTATTCTATTTCATCGTTAAGTAGAAGGTGACCATTTGGCACATCGATATCTATGCTGTTCCTTAGAATAATCCCATTATTCTCATTTCCTCGTGTTTCCCTGAAACATAAAGGCCCTCACGACCACATTAACTCCCACCAACTCACAGATCACCCGCCTTCAAGATTCAAGATTCAAGAGAATTTATTGTCATGTGTCCCAGATAGGACAATGAAATTCTTGCTTTGCTTCAGCACAACAGAATATAGTAGGCATGAATACAGAACAGATCAGTGTGTCCATATACCATTATATAAATATATACACACATGAATAAATAAACAGATAAAGAGCAAATAAACAGATAATAAAAAAAACAAATAAACAGTGTCACACTACTCAACAATGTACCTTGGTGATTGCCAATCACCCCCCCCCCCCCCCCCCCCCCCACCCCCCAGACACTCCTCCCACCAGGAAAAACACTATGACTGTATGCACGTAAATAGTTTTATTTATTGTCATATTCTATGCCGCTCTTCTTGGGAGCTGCTAACTGCATTTCGTTGTCTCTTTACTGTACACTGCACAATGACAATTAAAGTTGAATCGGATCGGATAATGGTCTATTAATGTTCAGGGTTTTGTTTCAGTTGAGTTTAATAGCCTGATGGCTGTGGGGAAGTAACTATTCCTGAACCTGGATGTTTCAGTCTTCAGGATCTTGTACCTTCTGCCTGAAGATAGCGGGGAGATGAGTGTATGGCCAGGATGATGTGGGTCCTTGATGATGCTGCCAACCTTTTTGAGGCGGCAACTACGATAGATCCCCTCGATGGTAGGGTGCTCAGAGCCGATGATGGACTGGGCAGTGTTTACTACTTTTTGTAGTCTTTTCCACTCCTGGGCACTAAAGTTGCCGAACCAAGCCATGATGCAAGCTCTCTTTTTTTTCCACTTACATTTTTATTGATTTTTCAGAGATATATACATAACCATAAATAAAACAAAATAAGAAAAACAACATAAATAGAAACATAAATAGATAGGGGAAAAAAAAGAAGTAAATAAATTTAAAAATTGGAATAAGACCGTGTGGTTTACTTACCAAATTAAAAAAAAACGTTACATTGATTAGTTATCTGGAGATATTTCAATATTCACACAAACATACCATCTAGTTCTATATAACACAATCTTCCCATTTATCTAGTTGGTGTCATGGCTCAAATAAACGGTCCAATTTTCCCAGATCTTCTCAAATGAATTCTCCTTGACTCTCAAGGAATATGTCAGTTTGTCCATAGTAAAGATGTCTCGCACAATTTCTAGCTACTGTTCCTGTTTTGGACTTGTTTCATTAAGCCATTGCCTGGTAATGGCCTTCTTACTTGCTGCAAGCAAAACTTTAATCAAATATGTATCTCCTATCTTTACTATATCTTTAATACGCCCCAGATACATCACAGGGCAGGTATTTGGGATTTTATTTTTATTTTATTTTATTTATTTTTTTTGATTTTTTTTTTTTGAGTAGACACAAATGCTGGAGAAACTCAGCGGGTGAGGCTGAAGAAGGGTTTCGGCCCAAAAAGTTGCCTATTTCCTTCGCTCCATAGATGCTGCCTCACCCGCTGAGTTTCTTTTTTTTTTTTTTTTTTTTTAAATTTTATTAGAAGTTAATACAATACAAAACAATACAGTGGAACCTAATTTTAGGTGCCAACTATGTCATACTGTAATCCATTCTATGTACAACCTCTAGTTTTATGTTATGAGAAGGAAGTAAGCAAGACAAGAAAAAGAAAACAATAGAAAGGGGAAAGAGTGGAAAAATAGATGGTAGAGAGTAGAAAAATGTGAAGTGTGGATATAAAAAATAAAAATAAAAAAATAAAATAAAAAAGAAAAGGCGGAAAGTAGAAATAGAAGAGAAGGCCCCTTAAAAGAGAATTTTTCAAATCTATATTCGGAGATGTAGATCTATCCACGTCATGAACTGAAATCAGCAATCCTTATGGTACCGCTGCATCACATGATTCCAAAAAGTTGATGAAAGGAGACCAACTCCTTAAGAATTGGTCATATTTATCTATTAGGGGGCGCTGCTCTGGCAGCAGCCATGTCATGCAGCTCATCAGTTTTTCAACCTTTTTTTATGTATTTAGTATGTTTTAAAGTCTGTATTTAATGTTTCTTTGTGTGTTTTATGTGGGGGGTGGTGTGGGGGTGTGAGGGGGAAACCACTTCGGTCGCCTCCTCCACGGAGAGGCAAGTTTTTCCAGGTCGCCTCCCCCGTGGCCTAACATCAAGGCCTTTCCCGGAGACGCGCCCGGGGCTTCAGCGGCGGGCGCAGCGTGGACTCTCGGCGTGGAGCGGGCGAGCCCTCGCTGGGGCTCGCTGGAGGGGAGCGCTCCGTTTCACTGACCCGGGGCAGCCGGCAGCCTGAAGTCGCAGCCTGAAGTCGCGGTCTGCAGAGCTCCAGCTGGTGCGGACGTCTACAGCCCGGGATCTCACGTTGGGGACCCGGGGGAAGAAGAAGCCATCACTGCCGGCCCGCTGGCCGACTTCTACCGCGGGTCCGGCATGGCCTTACCATCACCCCTGGAGGGGAGCTTCGACCGCCGGCCCTGCAGTCTACAGGTGCTTCTGGCTGCGGCGGGGACTTTAAATCTTGACCGCCGGCCTGCGGCCTACAACAACTTAAAGCCGCGGTCTCCGGTGAGGAAGAGCCGATCCTGGACTGACTCTGGACTCTGGTCCTGACCACGGGGGGGGAAATGGAGGAGGACTGGCCAAATTTTGTGCCTTCCACCACAGTGATGAATGCTGTGGTGGATGTTTGTGTTACAGTTTTATTGTGGTTGTGTGTTCTTTATTATTGTATCGCTGCAGACAACCCAAATTTTCACCAGCCTGGCTGTGTGGCAATAAATTATATCTAATCTAATCTAATCTAGTCGGAGTCTCATTTCTTCAAGGCGTGCTATGTCCATCATTTTCCTAATCCACATTTTAACAGTTGGTATGGTTGTATTTTTCCAAAATTTAAGTATCAATTTCTTTCCAATTATTAACCCATAATTAAAAAAAACATTTTGGTCTTTATTTAAATTGGTATCTTCTCCTATTATTCCAAATATAATCCATTCCATTTTGGGTTCTATTCTTGACTTGAAGAGCTTTGTAAATATATCAAATATATCACTCCAAAATTTATTCAACTTTGTACATCCTACAAATGAATGTGTTATATTAGCGTTTTGAAACAAACATTTATCGCATCTGGGAGAGATGTTTGGATAAAATTTATTCAACCTCGTTTTTGAATAATATAGTCTATGTAATAATTTGAATTGAATTAAATTATGTCTTGTATTAATAGAACAGTTATGTGTATTCATCAAATACTTTTCCCATCTATCCTTCGAGATCTTTATCATTAGCTCATGTTCCCAATCTTCCCTTAGTGCTTCTGTTGAGGGTGATTCTCTATATAATATATTATTATAAAAGTATGATATTAATTTTTGTGAATCAGCCTTAATATTCATTGCTTCTTCTAAAGGGTCTAAAAATATAGTTTGAAATCTATGTGTATATTTCTTCATAAAGTCACATACCTGTATATATTTAAAATACTGATTATCCTTCAATTTAAATTTAAATTTTAATTGTTGAAATGATAACAGTTTACCCAATTCATACATATCCCCTACTTTCCTAATCCCCAGTCTATCCCATTGTTGATATGTGTTGTCGATGAGAGAAGGTTTGAATGCGGGGTTGTTCAATAGTGGGGTTAGTACTGATAAATTATTTAATTTCAAGGATACTTTTATTTGTTTCCAAATTCTTATTATATTGTGAATAATTGGGTTCTTCTTATATATTATACTATTCAATTTTATCGGTGAGAGCAGGATCGTTCCTATATAGTGCGGATAGCACTCCTCTTTCTCCATTCTTATCCACTCCAACTGCTGAGTGGAACTATCCAGCCAGTACATTATGTTCTTAATATGCACTGCCCAGTAGTAATACATAAAGTTAGGTAATGATAAACCCCCAACTTCTTTAGATTTGCACAAATGCTTTCGTTGAATTCTATGTGTTCTGTAATCCCATATAAAATTAGTGATAGTGGAATCTAGTTTTTTGAAAAAATATTTTGGAATATATATTGGGATTGCTTGAAACAAATATATTAATTGTGGTAAGAAAGTCATTTTTATAGCGTTAATTCTACCTATCAATGAGAGCGGAAGTGTTTTCCAAAATTTAATCATATCATTCAGTTTATTTAATAGTGGTATAAAATTGGCACTAAATAATGATTTGTGTCTTCTCGTAATTTGAATACCCAGATACTTGAATTTTTCTGTTGCAATTTTGAAGGGGAATTTTAGTAAGTGTCTCGAATCCTGTGGTTTTAAAGACATAATTTCGCTTTTATTCCAATTTATTCTATATCCTGAAAAAGAGCCGAATTCCTCAATTAGTGTTCATAAGGTGGGTATACTCGTTTGTGTATTAGTAATATATAAAAGAATATCATCAGCATATAGTGAAATTTTATTCTTTGAATCCTTAGTGTTATATCCGTGAATATTCGGGTGATTTCTAATCCTTTCGGCCAACGGTTCTATCATAAGGGCAAATAGCAATGGTGATAAGGCACACCCTTGCCTATTACCCCTTGATAAGTAAAATTTTGGAGATAGCGTATTGTTAGTTAATATTCTTGCCGTAGGTCTATCGTAAAGTAGTTTAACCCATCTAATAAAATTCTCTCCCATATTGAATTTTTGGAGTACCTTGTATAAATACTGCCATTCTACTTGATCAAATGCCTTCTCTGCATCCAGCGTGACAACTGAAATATCTTCATTGTCCTCATTATGAGAGTACATTATATTGAAAAGCCTTCTCAAATTATTAAATGATTGTCTTTTGGGTATAAATCCCGTTTGATCCGTATTTATTAAATTGTTAATATAATTATTTAGCCTTCTAGCTAGAATCTTTGCCAAAATTTTCTGATCCGTATTTAGTAGTGAAATAGCTCTATAAGAACCCGGTTCATCTAAATCTTTATCTTTTTTTGGTATAAGTGTTATTGTTGCTTCTGCTAGGGTTTCTGGTAGTTTATTTTCGGTATAAGCCTGCGTGTATAAATTGAATAATCTTGGTATAATTGACTCCTGAAATCTTTTATAAAATTCATTACTAAAACCGTCTGGTCCTGGGGTCTTCCCATTTTCCAGTGAGTTTATTATTTGTTTTATTTCTTCACTAGTAATCCGTGCTCCTAATTGCTCTTGTTCTAAACTATCCAATTTTGGGAGCTTGCAACTATCTAAAAAATTTGTAATTTTACTTACATCTGTATTTATTTTAGATGTATATAAATTGTGATAAAATTGGGCAAACCTCTTATTAATATCCTTAGGCAGTGTTAAAAACTCACCCTTATCCGATTTAATTTTAGTAATAGTTTTTTCCTTTTCTCGTTGCATTAGTTGCCTCGCAAGTAGTTTATGTGGCTTATCCCCAAATTCGAAGTGTGCTTGTTTTGTAATTTGGAATAATCTTATTACTCTAGCCGATAGTATTCTATTGACTTTATATTTCAATAAAGTTATCTTATTATGTTCATTTATGGTTGGGTCAGTTGCATTGTCCAGTTCTAGTAGTTTTATTTTCTGTTCTATCCGCTGAAGTTCTCTTTTATTTTCCTTATTTTGAAAACTTTGGTAAGAAATTATGACGCCGCGAATATATGCCTTGAAGGTTTCCCATAATAGCGGTGCAGAAATACCCGGCGTGTAATTTATTTCGAAAAAAAGTTTTATTTGTTCTTTTATATACTCATAACCCTGCGGGTTATTTAATATATGTACATTGAATCTCCAAAAAGGTTTTATACTCGGCATTCCCTCAATTTTAAGTATAGAAGTCAATGGTGAATGATCAGAAATAATACTATTATGATATGATGGTTTATTCGTATACGGGATTAATTTTGTGTCCAATAAAAAATAGTCAATTCGCGAATAAGTTTTGTGAACTGATGAATAAAATGAGTATTCCCTACCACTTGGATTTGCTATTCTCCAAATATCAGCTATGTTATTATTTTTTATATAAGTATTTAAAAATTCACAGGTCTTAGTTTTAACAAGACGCTTCCCTAGCTTTATTGATTTATCTAAGTATGGATCTATAACACAGTTAAAATCTCCCCCCATTATTATATTTTGATAATTATGCTCTGCGATTAAATCTATTATTTTCCTAAAAAATTGTGGGTTATCAAAATTAGGCGCGTAAATATTTATTTCAGGGTGAATCTTTGGGACGGTTTGACACGGGACACGCGCTGAGGGCTGATCATCCTGCAGCGGGCCGCCCTTGTGGAGGGTGTATAGTGTTAAAAGGCCGAAACACCCAGTGATGCAAGGGTACACTACTGATGATGTGTCCTGTGCCCAACTGTCCAGAAGGTTACCCAGGCCAAGATATACGTATCCACTCCCCGCCCCCCCCACCGATGTTGAGCGTCTACCACTCTCAACAATCAACGAATGTCGTGAAATGCTCCCCACCTATTGGCACAAGGGACTTCTTAACATCTTGTCCTGTGTATTTGATTCTGATAGTTAATGGTGTATTGTAAATTTCTCCCGTGACTATAACATATCTTCCCTCTTTATCAGATATAGATTTCTTTAATTTAAAAGGTATACCCTTCCGAATTATAATAGCCGTGCCTCTTGCTTTAGAGGTGAATGAGGAGTAATAGGTTTGACCTATCCAATTTGCCCTTAATCTGATCTGAGTTTGTTGTTTCAGATGTGTCTCTTGTAGGAAAGCAATATCCATATTTAATGATTTTAATTGTGCCAGAATTTTACCCCTCTTAATTGGCTCATTCGCACCTCTGATGTTCCAACTACAGAAGGTGAGACCTCCGATATTTATTCGACTATTATCTTGCATTGGCTATTATTACCAGACTGTATGATTCATGTGATGCAGCCAAGTACCTCGGAATCCCGAATCCAGAGTTGTCCTTCATAGTTTCTACAGTAGTTCTACATCTCCTGACACTATTAAACACAATTAAGGGAAAGAGAAAAACATAAAATAGAGTGTACATAAAAATTGTTGTCATACAACAAATAATTGTGAATAAACAAAAAAAGTGAATGTAATTTATCAAAAAAGCGATAAATGACAAAAAAAAGCCACCTAAGGTAGCTAGATTTGTTTTTAAATTGACCTCCGTCGATGAGATTATGCACTGGGCCTTGTCCCCCTATTAGAATTTGACCCAACGTTAGTCGGTTCCCTCTAATTGTTACCAAAATTATCATATCAGGTCAATTAATCGCTGAACAGTTTAAAATAGAATAAAATAAAAGGGAAGGTAGAAGATTTGGATTAAAATTAAAGAAATTATGGGTTAAAGTACCTCGTCAATAATGACACTTTTCATTTACCTGTATGTTAATTAATTCATAATTAGTATTTAGTATTTAAAATATATGTCTAACCTCCCCCATCCTTCCTGCTATATAGTTAGTCGTGTTAGTATAGTACATTGCGCCTTTAATGTTAGTTGAGTTTATTGCGCGTAAGTGGTTAATTAGTTAGTTAATTATATATATAAATAATAGGTCATATAGTGTGGAACAGATGCCTCATATCATGGCCATTTCAAAAGGAGACGGTCTCATAGTTCTCCGTGCTGAGGGGTTTGTTGACGAGCTTGCGACCTTGAGCTTCCATCTGTGCTTTCAGTTCAGAAGTTTAATTCGGCCTCTGTTATTGAACAACACATTCTTGCCAGATAAGCCTGTCTGGTAACTGTCTGAAGCGTTCTAGTGTCTTAATTGAAACAGAAAAAACAAAGTTCCACAGATAAAATGTCTATTATTCTGTTCCTCCTTGAATTTTGTTTAAAATCTCCTGGGCGTATTTGCAAGCAGAGTCCGAGTCCGTGAATGAGCGTTGCTTGCCCTTAAACGTAATTAGCATTTTCGCTGGATAGATCACGCCATAACGAACTTCAGAATGTCCATATAAAATACTGCTTGCCCTTTTAAACTCGCGTCTTTTTGCCAAAATTTCCCGAGGATAATCCCTGTAGAATCTTATGATATTATCAGCAAATGTAAGATTTTCTCCATAGGTTATCTTCTTTAATAGAGTTTCCAAAGTTGAAATATCCAGGAACTTTACAATGATTTGCCTTGGTTTAGCATTATCATGTTTTTGGAAGCGACCCACTCGATGAGCCAGATCTATCTTTGGTTTTTCTGGAAGTTTGAAAACATCTTTAAGTAGATTAGTAATAAAATCACGCATTTGAAGGCCGTGTTCAGCACCCGCTTTAACTCCTACTATTCTCAGATTTTGCCTCCTTGACCTGGCCTCTAAATCTTGACATTTCTCATTCAGTTTATTCGTTAGCTCCCAATTAGTATCGTGTTGTTTTTTCAGCCCTTGTATTTCTTGGCTTATCTGATCCATTTCACCATCCATCTCTTCCATCAATTTTTCCGAGTCTGTTAATTGCTTCAGCAGGGTGTCATGTTTATTGTTATAATCTTTCTGGATACTTTCCAATTCCTTCGCCGTCCTGGACTCCAAATCTTTAAACTGCTGGTTCAGAGCTACATAAAGCTCTTTTACTTCACCGCAGCTATTATCAATTTTCTTAGAAAGATAGCCCTCCATAGTGGAGAAGTTGTTCTGAATTGTAGAATTCATTTTGGCAAATTGTTTCTGAAGATCTTTAGTAATATCTTTAAGAATATTAGCTCTTACCGTTTCTTCCCAGCTTTTCATTTCTTTCTCCTTTGTATCACTTCTCGCAGCCATATCGCTTGTAGGTTGTTGAGGTTCCAGCTCCTCTTCCAAACTTTCAAAAGTGAGTTCCGGGGTGGTTTCAAGCTCATCCAGAGCTTTTTGGAGCTGGAAACTGATTGTAGTCTTCTTGGGTCCTCTCTGACCTCTTCTCTTTCTCATTCAGTTTTTACGATAAGATCGTTTAAAATCCCAAATCCACCGGTACCGTTTGATGGAGTCAGTACCCTCGACGTTCAGCAAACCTGAAAAGATTTTTTAACTCGATCCTGGCATGGGAGTCGACTTTAAACACGATTTGTTGGAGGAGAGCTCAGTGCAGCTGCCTTCACTGCTTCATAGCAGCCACGGAAGTCACCTTTTTGGGATTTTATAACCCAAGATATTTTTAAGAACTGCGTTAACATTTTCCCAGTATGGCCTTATCTTACACAGTTCCAGAAAATATGCGAGTGGTCTGCCTCCGTACTCCCGCACAGCCTCCAACAGTGTTGTTGGACAGCAAGTTGTCGGCTTTTTATTTTGGGTGTTATAAAAAAGCGAGATAGATTCTTCCAGCAAAATTCTCTCCATACCAGTGAGCTTGTGGATGAACATTGTGTTTCACACACTTGATACCATTCTTCTTCTGTTATTTGAATCTTTAATTCTGCTTCCCATTTTGTTTTTATGTAGAGCATTGATTCTCCCCCGCTTCCCACCAGAGCTTGGTAGAAAGCAGAGATGACCCGAGACCCCTTCTGTTTATATGAATCCACAATCACCTTGATCACATTATTTGAAGTTTCATCTAGTTCTGGCCTTATCTCTTTTGTAAAGTAGTCTCTTAATTGCAAGTATCTAAAAAAATCCTTGTTTTCAAGACCATACTTTGACTTTATATCTTGAAAGCTCATAAACTCGCCATTTTCTGAAACTTATACATTGCCGTTATGCCTTTTTGTGCTCATTCTTTGAATCTTGAATCATACACCCCTGGCTTAAACTTTGAGTCATATGCGAACCACTTCAATGCGTGAACCCCTCTTTTTAATTTGTATTTTTCCACTATAACATTCATATTTCTAATGTAACTGCTACTAGTTGGATCCATAGCATGTCTCAAAACCCCTTGCAGATATTTGTCTCCCACCAAAATCTGGGTCTGGTAACCCTGTATCTCCCTTTCCATTTCTTTCCATCGAGATTCATAATCAGGTCTACACCAACAAGCCAGAGGTCTGAGTTGAGCTGCATAAAAGTATTTCCTCAGATTTTCCTCAGAAAGTCTCGAGTCTTTTGCAAATGATTGAGGTTAATAGTTTGTAGTCTACATTTAAAATTGAGATTGGCCTGAAATGTTTACATTGCTCTTTGTCTTTGCCTTCCTTGGGTAAAATGGTAATAATTGCTTCCTTCCATGATGGGGGAGCCCTGCCCTCTTTAAGGGTCCAGTTAAAGCAAGACAGGAGCAGAGGTGTTAGCTCTTTCTTAAAGGCCTTGTACCATTCTGATGGAAACCCATTGCTGCCTGGTGATTTACTAGCCCTAATCTACTGATTGCAGCTTCCAGCTCCTTAGCCGTAAATTGTGACGTAATGGTATTATTTTGTGTCTCACCAATGGATGGCAGGTCAAGTGAGTTAAGAAAACTTCTCATTGTCCTTTCGTCAGTTGATGGTGGTTTAGAATAGAGTTTCTTATAGTATTCTTCAAATATTCTTTCTATCTCATCTGGCTCATCTGATAATTGATTGGTTTTAGGATCTCTTATTTTATGAATTGTATTAGAGGCCTGCAGTTTACGCAGGCGTCTGGCCAGGAGTCTAGTTGCTTTTGGACCTGCTACATAATAGGTCTGCTTTACAAATCTTGCCCTTTTTTCCATATCTCCCCTGAGGATCTCATCTATCTCCCCCCTTATTTCCTTAATCTGTTTTAGTACCAACTGATCCTGTATGTTTTTATGTTTTTTCTCCAATTCTTTCAATTTTTCTACTTTATGTTCATACGTAGCTAGCCGGGTCTTTTTTTGTGATGATGTCAGGGCGATCAGCTTTCCACATATAACTGCCTTCATAGCATCCCACAGTATTACAGGATCCACATCCTCATTATCATTCTTTTCTATGTACCTTTTTATCCCACATTGAGCCTCCAAACAGTATTTATTTTTCTACTATTCAGGTGGACTGTCAACTTGATCGCACTGTGATCAGATACATCTGCCACCCCAATTTTACACTCTGTGATCCTGTGACTTTCACCCGTATTCATTAAAAAGTAGTCAATCCTGGAGTAGACTGAGTGAGGTACTGAATAGTGTGTGTAGTCCCTTTCTAAAGGATGAAGTTCTCTCCAAACATCAATTAAGCCCATTTTGAAAAAACATTTGGTGCTCTCTGGGGGGGGGGGGGCATATACATTGATCAGTGTCACTACTTTGTTTTCCAGCTTTTCTTTAATAATACATACCTTACCTCTTTGTCCCTGACTTCTTTATGGCATTTAAATTGGACTGCATTTGTGATAAAGGATAGCCACTCCCCTCTTTTGGCTAGTTTTATAGGAACTATAAAATGCATTTCTAAAGCCAAAGCGTTTTAATTTCTCATGTTCTTGTTGAGGCAGGTTGGTTTCTTGTAAAAATAGTACCTGAGCCTTTTCTTTTTTCAGTTTAGCCAGGACCTTGCTCCTTTTAACTGGATTATTCATCCCATTTACATTGAGTGACACCAATTTGATAGTATTACGTGACATTTAATTTACCTAATCCTGTCTTGTATTCATAAATCTCCAGATAACTTGGAACTGTGCAGGTCTGGACATCTGGTCAACATGTGCCAAATAAAGAAAATAAAACAAAAAAGAGAAAACAGTTGACTTCCAAGTAAGGATGATTTCTTGCCCCAGGTAGAGGGGAAAACCTCCTCCCAGAGGGCCCCTCACTAGAGGTGAAACATTATGAAGATGTGGATAATTTAAATATTTCTGTTTGCGAAGCCATTTTAGAGGCAGCAACAAAGTCCATTAAGAGGAAAGGAGGTAAGCACAACAAAAAGAGCGTACCATGGTGGACTAAGGAATGTGACAAAGCAATTAAGTGTCGAAATAAAGCTTTTAAAATTTTGAAAAGAAATCATAATTTTCAGAATCTTATTGAATACAAAAGGTTGCAAGCAAGTGTAAGAAGAGTAATAAAAAATGCAAAGAGGGAATTTTGGAGGACATTTTGTAACTCAGTGGGAAGGGAGACAAAAGTAGGTCAAGTTTGGGGAATGATAAGGAGAATGAAAGGAATGAAAAGAGAATACAAATATCCAATCCTAACTGACGGTGAAATTACAGCAGTGAAAGACGAAGAGAAAACAGAGATGTTGGCAAAATATTTTGCTAAAATTCACAGTTCAGACAATGTTAGTGAAGAAGGAAGAAAAGGAAAAGAAAATACCATAGCAGAGAATAGACAGTTAATACGACATGAGGAAGACACTAACGATGTTCTAAACAAACCATTCACAAAGACAGAATTCAACCGAGCTCTTAGAAAAACCAAGATGTCAGCACCAGGTAAAGATCAGATTTGTTACACCATGTTAAACCATCTCAGTGAAACATCCAAGGATTTTTTGTTAGAATTTTATAATAAAGTGTGGGAGGGTGGGAAATTACCGCAAAGGTGGAAGGAGGCAGTAGTAATCCCAATAGGAAAGCCAGGTAAAGATCTGACAAACCCAGGGAATTATAGGCCTATTGCATTAACATCCAACATATGTAAAGTAATGGAAAAAATGGTAAATGAAAGGTTAACATATTATGTAGAAAATAAAGGATATTTATCCAATTACCAGAGTGGTTTTAGGAAGGGGAGAAACACCATGGATCCAGCTATATGTTTAGAACATGAAATTAGTAGAGCACAAATTAATAGAGAAAGTGTAGTAGCTGTATTTTTTGATATTGAGAAAGCATATGATATGATGTGGGGAGAAGGGTTATTAGTGAAACTAGGTAAATTGGGGATTAAAGGTCGTATATTTAAATGGATTAAGGATTTTTTATTTGGGAGGTCAATACAAGTACGAGTTGGAAATCAATACTCAGGAACATTAGATATTGTAAATGGAACACCTCAAGGGAGCATAATAAGTCCTTTACTATTTTTAGTAATGATAAATGATGTGTATGATGAAATTGTAAATGAAATGGGAGTTTCACTGTTTGCGGATGATGGGGCAATCTGGAAAAGGGGGAGAAATGTGAAGTTTATTGTGCAGAAACTACAAAGGGCTATAATAAAGGTACAAGAGTGGTCTTATAAATGGGGATTCAAATTTTCTGTGGAAAAGACAAAGATAATGTTTTTTACTAGGAAGGAAATTGGTAGTGAGGTTAAACTAAAATTATATAACCAGGAATTGGAGAGAGTAAAATACTATAAATTTTTAGGTTTATGGTTTGATGAGAGGATTACATGGATAGTTCATATTCAGAAAGTAGTGGACAAATGTAAGAAGATACTTAATGTAATGAGATGTTTAGTTGGATGTGATTGGGGGGCAGATAGAAAAGCTTTGAAGGCCTATATACAATGGGTTAATTAGATCTGTGTTAGATTATGGTTGTGTGGTGTATGGGTCCGCATCAAGTACTTCTCTTAAAAAAATAGACAACATTCAATATCAGGCATTGAGAATATGTACAGGTGCAATAAAAACAACTCCAACAGCAGCATTACAGGTTGAAATGGGGGAGATGCCTCTAGAGATGAGAAGGATACAGCTTTCATTAAATTACTGGATTAACCTACAGGGCCAGAGTCAAGAACACCCAGCACAAGTTACTATCAAACCATGCTGGGAAAAGGAGAGAAGGGAAACAAAAAGTTTTGGATGGACAGTGACCCAGAGAGCAGTACAAATCGGCATAGCACAATTAAATGTGGTTCCAACAGTTCCATTACCTTCAATTCCACCTTGGATACTTCCAGATGCAACAGTAGACTTTACAACATTAGAACAGGAAAACAAGGATAAACAACATAGGTATAATTCAGTCATCATACAGGAATACATTGACAGATACTACAGTTTTGTCCAAATTTATACAGATGCATCAAAAGATTCAGTAGATAAAGTAGGAGTAGCATTTATTGTACCAGAATTTCACATCAAAGTAGGGAAGAGGATCAATAATGAGGTCTCAGTATACACAGGTGAAATGATTGCAATATTGTTAGCGGTACAGTGGGTCGAGGATACTAGGCCTTTAAGGACAGTTATTTGCTCAGATTCAGGTTTAGCAATAAAGAGTTTACAGCACAGCCATTCAGACAGTAGACCAGACATTTTGATTGAAATACAACAAACACTATTCAGAATTCAAATGATGGGGCTTACAGTCATATTTTTATGGGTACCAGCACACATTGGCATTAGAGGAAACGAAATGGCAGATAAGGTAGCAAAAGAGGTAGCAAAAAGAAGTAAAATTGATTTAAGTATTAACATAGGTAAAACTGAAATCAAAGACATTATTAAGCAAAGACTGAAGGAAAGATGGCAAAAGCAATGGGATGAAGAGCGGAAAGGACGGTGGTTCTACAGAGTCCAGAGGAAAGTGGGAGAAATGAGATGTGCAGGAAAAAACAGAAAAGAGGAGACAGTAATCTCAAGAATTAGATTTGGACACACTGGTCTGAACAGTACACTTTTTATAATAGGCAAGCATAATACAGGTAGATGTGAATACTGTGGGCAAGAAGAGACAATAGAGCATGTCATTGTACATTGTGAGAGGTATGAGGAGGAGAGAGAACGGATGAGTGAGCAGTTCAGAAAAGAAAGAATACAATTTGATTTGGTAGATATTTTGCAAGGAAGTTCATATAAGTGCTATCAAATCCTGTTGCATTTTCTTAGGGTAACCAATTTGTTCGGAAGGATATAGGTTATTAGTATATGTAATGGTGTTGTTTGATCCACACTCCATGCCAGTTGGTGGCGGTAATGCACCAAAAAAGTTGTTTGCCAACCGCCAAAAAACACTACATAGAAGAAGTAGGAGAACCTTGTCCCAGGACGAGGCTATCCCATTGCACTTCGGGTGTGCTGACGCCTGCGATGTCCCCAAATGCGGGATAGTGGTAGTGGGGGACTGCGTTCGCGCTCTCCCCTGATCTAATGGGCGGATTCATGGGTGAGGGAGAGGGAGTGTGGGGCCCGGGGCAGCGGGGGAGAGGGAGTGTGGGGCCCGGGGAGAGGGAGTGTGGGGCCCGGAGAGGGGGGGGGGGGGACATTGTAGTGTGGGGGCAGGCGAGGGAGTGCCGGGGGGGGGGGGAGAGTTGAGGGGTGGGATAGGGCCTAGTGTGTGTATGAAGTTGCGGGGAGGTTTACAATGTTTCTTATTTAATGTCCCTTGTCTAGTCTGAAATAAAGTTCATTATTGGATCAGAAGAAATATAATTGTGTGTGTTATATGATTCTATACATTTATATCACATTCATGTATGTGTGTTTATAAACATTTTATTCTTTAACAAGAATTAACAGAATTATGAACTAACAGAATTATGAATCTAACCCTATATCACGCACAAAAACTTCCCCCGCAATGTCAATTACCCTGCGAGTTGGGTCGGTTCCGGTTACTACAAAATCAACTCAAACACTGCTTGTGAGCCATTTAAAAATAAATGATTTAAAAAACATTAAAAAAGACAATTACCAGAGTCAAATTTTATTCTTGACAAGAAGTATGAACTGACAGAATTATGAATCTAACCCTATATCACACACACAAACTGTTGCCCTGCAACATTGATTACACTGCGAGTCGGGTCGGGTTAGGTAGGCTCCGGTTACTAAAATGGGCGGGGGAATGCCCAGGATCCCCTCCGTAGCTACTACACGTCAGCTCATTGTATTTCGCAGGAGTAGCCCATCTTGCTCTGCTCTAAGATCTTTGGTGAACACTGCCCAATCCATCGCGGGTTCTGACCTCCCCACCATCGAAGGGATTTTCCGTGTTCGCTACCTCAAAAAGGCAGCCAGCATCATCAAAGACCCACTCTCATTTCAGAAGCCTGAAATCGGTAATGTCCAGGTTCAGGAACAGCTTCTTTAATAGCCTAATGGCTGTTTAACAGCCATTATGCTATTAAACACTACAACCTCAAATGGGTACAAAGAGAGTATTATTGTTATTATTGCACTATTATTGCTTATTTGTTTTTCTGTGTACGTGTGTGTGTGCCCACAATGAATCTTTTCCCATTTATTATGTTGTTTCGAGTGTACTGTGTTTTACATATTCTGTATTTCCATTCTGAATAAAGTTTATTTTGGAGGGGAAATATCTGCTGACAGACAGGCGGTTGTGTCCCTTTCTCGCCTGTTCGTTCTCTCTCTCCACCCCCCCCCCCCCCCCCCCCCCCCCCCCCCCCCCCCCACGGCAAAGCGCCTCTGAATAGGCTGGGAGTGGGTGACCGTTTGAGCATCGGTGCAGTTGGCCATCACTAATCTCACACCTTACCTCCCGTTGCCTTTCACCTGACACTAGTCTGAAGAAGGGTCTCGACCCGAAACGTCACCCATTCCTTCTCTCCAGAGATGCTGCCTGTCCCCACTGAGTTACTCCAGAATGTTGTGAGTAATCTCACACACGCAATTCCTTTACTAATGATGATCCAATGAACAAATGCGCAAAGACACAAACCCACATTGATATTTATACTAGTCTATTCCGACGCGAAATTTGGGGATTAAAGGCAACCGGTTCAGCGCCAACCATTTTTCCACACGGTTTCTGCCCCACAGCCCATCAGCCCCGCTCATGACGCCGGTCCCGGGACCCAATCCCTTTTACTGATTCGAGCAGGGAATGAAGCATATCTTCAGCCATTGATTTTCATCCCAAGCACCAAAGAAGGGATACATTTTCCCCACGAATTTATTCCCGGTGAACGTGTGGAGGTGGGACTTGGTGTCCGCATCATAAAATGAGACCGTCCCCGATTCGTAACTGAAGGTAAACTCCCACCCTCCCGGGGACGGGACCGGCTGAGAGAGGGATCTGGGAAGAATTGCTTGCGGAAACATCCTCACGATATCTCTCGATGGTCCAGAATCCTTCCTCTGGTTTCAGGTCGACCCGTCTCTTCCTCTCCACAGACTCTGCGGCGACTCCCAGACTTCAGCGCCGACTCCCCGCCACCTCCACCTCCCAGTAACGTCTCCCCGATGTGAATTCCCTCCGATCCCAGCGTGCAGAGACATTCCATAAACCTCTTCCTGTTGTTGCGTAGGCTTCTCCTGACCCCGGTCAATCTCACATTCATCAGGCTGCCGGACACCTCGAGCTCCGGATGCGCGCTATCCTAATCCAGGGTCACAGAGTCTGGGGGCAGAAGCAGATAATTAGAGGGTCTGTGGTATGTGAGGATTTGTAGGTTAATATGATCACTCTAATGGAGAGATCCTGGTGGGTCACTACGGTGAGGGACTGGAGCTGGAATTCTTGACCATTGGTCCCAAGGACCTCCTTCTGCTGTTAACGAATAGATCTGCAAATGATAATAGACAATAGACAATAGGTGCCAGAATAGGGTATTCGGCCCTTCGAGCCAGCACCGCCATTCAATGTGATCATGGCTGATCATCCACATTCAGTACCCTGTGGCCTTCTCACCATGTCCCCTGACTCTGGCTACCTTTAAGAGCTCTATCTAACTCTCTCTTGAAAGCATCCAGAGAATTACACAAGAATGGCTGGTGGTCCTTCTTAAAGATCTCCCCAAGGTACTCCATAACAGTTCATACAAGTTCTAGGAGCAGGAATAGGCCATTCTGCCCATCAAGGCTACTCCGCCATTCGTTCATGGCTAAAGGCATTCAGAAGGCTTTCGACAAGGTCCTACATAAGAGATTAGATTACAAACTTAAAGCACACGGTATTGGGGGTTCAGTATTGATGTGGATAGAGAACTGGCTGGCAGACAGGAAGCAAAGAGTAGGAGTAAACGGGTCCTTTTCACAATGGCAGGCAGTGACTAGTGGGGTACCGCAAGGCTTAATTCTGGGACCCCAGCTATTTACAATATATATTAATGATTTGGACAAGGGAATTGAATGCAACATCTCCAAGTTTGCGGATGACACGAAGCTGGGGGGCAGTGTTAGCTGTGAGGAGGATGCTAGGAGGCTGCAAGGTGACTTGGATAGGCTGAGTGAGTGGGAAAATGCATGGCTGATGCAGTATAATGTGGATAAATGTGAGGTTATCCACTTTGGTGGCAAGAACAGGAAAGTAGATTATTATCTGAATGGTGGCCGATTAGGAAAAGGGGAGATGCAACGAGACCTGGGTGTCATAGTACACCAGTCATTGAAAGTAGGCATGTAGGTGCAGCAGGCAGTGAAGAAAGCAAATGGTGTGTTAGCATTCATAGCAAAAGGATTTGAGTATAAGAGCATTGAGGTTCTACTGCAGTTTTACAGGGTCTTGGTGAGACCACATCTGGAGTATTGCGTACAGTTTTGGTCTCCTAATCTGAGGAAAGACATTCTTGCCATAGAGGGAGTACAGAGAAGGTTCACCAGACTGATTCCTGGGATGTCAGGGACTTTCATATGAAGAAGACTGGATAGACTCGGCTTGTACTCGCTAGAATTTAGAAGATTGAGGGGGATTCTTATAGAAACTTACAAAATTCTTAAGGGGTTGGACAGGCTAGATGCAGGAAGATTGTTCCCGATGTTGGGGAAGTCCAGAACAAGCGGTTACAGTTTAAGGATAAGGGGGAAATCTTTTAGGACCAAGATGAGAAAAACATTTTTCACCCAGAGAGTGGTGAATCTCAGGAATTGTCTGCCACAGAAGGTAGTTGAGGCCAGTTCATTGGCTATATTTAAGAGGGAGTTAGATGTGGCCCTTGTGGCTAAAGGGATCAGGGGGTATGGAGAGAAGGCAGGTACAGGATACTGAGTTGGATGATCAGCCATGATCATATTGAATGGCCAGGCAGGCTCGAAGGGCCGAATTGCCTACTCCTACACCTATTTTCTATGTTTCTATCTATCTTTCCCTTTCTACCCCATTCTCCGCAGATTGTGGATGATCAGCCACGATCATATTGAATGGCTGTGCTGGTTTGAAAGACTGAATGGCCTATGCCTGCACCTATCGTCTAATGTCTATTGTCTAAATCTTCTATGTGCCCTTTCCAGCTTGACAACATTTCCCCTCAAAAACGGTGCCCAGATCTGAACACACAGGTATCAGACCAGACGAGGATAGGATCGAACCCATGGTCTCTGGCACTTTGAGGCAGTAAATCTATCCAGTGCCGCTCTAAGTTAGTAAAATACCACCTTGACCTTTAGAAATCAAATTGTGACGAAATACTTACCAGATTTAACAGTGTCAATATATTCTCTCCACACTGCAAACGGTAAGTGCAGTTGAAATGTCCCATCGAGAGGCTGCCTCCAGTCACCGACACTTTCTGATCTATTTCGTTAAGGCTGCAAAAAAGTAAAGTCTGTTATAAATTGATCATCGTAAACACGTGTCCAATTGGTGCAAAGTTTCAGAGAATAAATTATCCTACCTGCTCTTCCGAGAGGTTTCCTCCTGAAATGAATAAACCATAAAGATACATTATGTAGGAAGGCAATTGATGAAGCTGATTTGAACAGAAGATAGACACAAAAAAAGCTGCAGTAACTCAGTGGGACAGGCAGCATCTCTGGAGAGAAGGAATGGGTGACGGTTCGGGTCTGAAGGAGGGTCTCGACCCGAAACGTCACCTGCTCCTTCTCCCCGGAGATGCTGCCTGTCCCGCTGAGTTACTCCAGATTTTTGTGTCTATCTTGTGTACTGTTCTATATTCTATATTTAGTAGGCAGAGATCTGTGCTTGGTGACGTAAAAGGGGACGTCCTATTCACAGCAAGTGTTACTCAAGATAAACAGAAAATGCTGATGTAACTCAGCGGGACAGGCAGCATCCCTGGAAGGAAGCGACAACAAAAAACAAAAATCAGAGCTGATTGAATTCGAACAATAAACCTTAATTTTTTTATGAGCCTCTTTAATTAAAAAAAAAGGTAATTTCGATTTGAGAGATAGCGCTTATTTTGCTCACCATAGAGACGGCATTCATATCATGAAGCTCTACCTGACTGCAATATGATCCACATCTTGGAAACAGGCCCTCCGGCCCAACTTGCCCACACCAGCCAACATGTTCCATGCTTCGCTAGTCCCACCTCCCTACGTCTGGTTCATATACCCTCTCATCCTTCTAGATTCCAGAGTATACAAGCCCAGCCGCTCCATTCCCTCAGCATATGATAGTCCCGCCATCCCGGGAATTAACCTTGTGAACCTACGCTGCACTCCCTCAATAGCAAGAATGTCCTTCCTCAAATTTGGAGACCAAAACTGCACACAATACTCCAGGTGTGGTCTCACTAGGGACCCTGTACAACTGCCGAAGGACCTATTTGCTCCTATACTAAACTCCTCTTGTTATGAAGGCCAACATGCAATTCGCTTTCTACACTGCCTGCTGTACCAATGAGTTGATAGAGGAGCTAGTTGAGTTGAGACAACATTTAAAATACATTTGGACACTCACCTTCAGGAAGATAGCTCCATCTTTCTGTTTCATCTGTTTTCCCAGATTTGCCAGCTTCCCTTGAATGGATATCAACTTATCTTGAATGTATTTAAGATTTCTTTCCATTATGCTCACGAATTTCACCTCTTCTTCCTTGAGGCCTTTGATTAAGCTGTGTTCTTTCTCAGTAAGAACCTTGTGCACCTCAGCGAATTCTGAAGCCACGCGAGTCTGTAGGTAGCGCGACTATTTCTTTTAAATGAAGAATTAGGAGACTAGATTTTTATTGTCATCTATCCTGATACTGAACGACCAAATTCCTACTTGCAGCACCACAACAGATATGTAAACATAATGCTCTGTAAACACTATAACACTATAATAAACACCAAAAAGTGAAATATATATATATACACAAATAATAGTGCAGAGACTAAAATAATGTCCCTAGTCCGTGTAGTTCGGAGCATATTTGAAAGTTGTAGCGTTTAATAAATAGCCTGATGGTTGTGGGGAATAAGCTACTCCTGAACCTGGATGTAATGGTTTTCAGACTCCTATACTTAAATATTAATATTCAGCTGAGAAGGGTATTGGCTGCAACCTTACCCCCATTGATGAACTGTACACTGCAAGGGCCAGGAAGCGAGTGGGTAAGACCATCTCTGATCCCTCTCACCCTGGCCACAAACTCTTTGAATCTGTTTCCTCTGGAAGGCGACTCCGGACTTTCAAAGCCACCGCAGCCAGACATAAAAACAGCTTTTTTTTCCACGAGTAGTAGCTCTACTCAATAACCAAAAATATGTAGCCTCCTTCTGCTCTGCTATTTTATTTAATTCATATGTTTAATCCATAATGTTTTATTATTAATGTTTAATGTTTTCTGTGTCATTCCTAACTGTCACTGTATGTCATGTTGTCACTTGCGGGCGGACACCAAGGCAAATTCCTTGTATGTGAATACTTGTCCAATAAACCTATTTATAAACCAATTAATTAATTATTTAATTCATTCATTCATTCAGTGTGACGAATGAAGCAAAGCTAATCGCGAGCCCAGGAAATCAACAGAAAGTGATTTGTTTTACCTTAATCTTACTAATCGTCTGTTTCTGCTGCAGTTCCATTTCCTGGAATTCTGATACCTTCTTGGAGAGAGAGATGAAGGAGGATTTCATCTGATCCTGGGATTGGGAGAAAAAGTTCTCATGAGCCATAGTGTCATGTAGTGTGAAAACCGGCCCTTTGGCCCAACATGCCCACAACAACCAACATATTCCATCTACACTAGTCCCACCTATCTGCGTTTGGCCCATATCCATCTATGTCTGTCCTATCCACTATTCAACAGAGTTAGAACATTCAAAAGAGAACTAGATAGGGCTCTTAGGGCTAGCGGAATCAAGGGATATGGGGAGAAGGCAGGAACGGGGTACTGATTGCGGGTGATCTGCCATGATCACATTGAATGGCTGTGCTGGATCGAAGGGTCGAATGGCCTACTCCTGCACCTGTTGTCTATGTATATATGTATCTATGTATCTATCGATGTACCTGTCCAATTACTTCTTAAACGTCGCGATATTCCCTGCCTGAACTGCCTCCTCTGACAGCTCGTTCCATGCACCAACCGCCAATTTTTGTGAAAAAGCTATCCCTCAGATTCCTATAAAATGATTCCCCCTTCACGTCAATCCTCTGTCCTGTTCTCGACCCCCCTAATTTGAAGATAATTTGTGCGTCTACCCGATCTATTCATCTAATGGTTTTGTACACTTCCAGAAGATCACCCCTCATGCTCCTGCGCTCCAGGGAATAGAGTCCCAGCCTGCTCATCCTCTCCCTGTCGCTCAGAGCCCTGAAGCCTTTACCCTGTAGATTTCGACAGCTTCCTTAATCGGTATACAATTGTGAGACTTGTGTTCCCGCGCAGTCTCGACAAATCAGGCAGATCAGTTTCTTGTCTGTGTCACAAAACAGCTTCAGCTCTTCCTCGTGTTCCTCGCAGAGGAGTTTACTTTTCTTCTCCTTCTGGCTCTGCTTTAACTTTTGTGCTTTCTCGGCCAGACTCGCCAGGGCCCAGTTGATCGGTGGAAGGGATACCGGAAATTCGCTGCCTGCACTCGGGGCAGTAATTCACACTACTTCGTTTCGCAGCACCGAGTGATGCAGTGGCGACAGAAATTGTGCCCGCACTCCAGTGAAACTGGATTGGTGAAGAATTCAAGGCAGATGGAGCAAATTGTCTCCTCTGTCCAATTCTCACTCTGTGCCTTGGAAGCCATTTCGGCAACTTCCTGGTTCACGGCAAAGATACTAGAGGAGCAAGATAATCCAATGGGCTGACGTGTAGTACGTAACCGAACGTCACGGCCGCCATTTGTTTATGCAAAACGCGACTTCCAGTATGTAATCCTCCCGCTGTATAATCCGCTCCATCATCCTTGGTGTCATCAGTGTTGTAGGGAACAGTGATACAGCGCATCTACCATCTCACATATTTTAGTTCATTTTATTGTAAATGTTTCCTCCCTGTTCCCCCATTTCCCTCCCATCTTTCCTCCCCAGCCGCCACATTTGTGTAGTTTCCCTTGCATTGTATTGTGCAGCTTCCATTGTATTGCTTTAACACACACTGTGCACAAAATTACATTTAACTTATATATATATATATACCAATGTGTGTTTGTGTGTGAGAGGCAAGTTAGAGATAAACAAAGTTCATTCTCATGGATCAAATGCAACTTTGATTTAAAGCATCGCTATTACTTTCTTTGTCTTATATGTCAGATGATGTACATAAACCATAAAGGCAATTATATATATAATTATATACACATATATATACACACATACATACATATATATATATATATATATTTTAAAAATAAAAATAAAAATATATATACACACATACATACATACATACATACATACAAACACACATATATATACACATACATATATACACACACACTTACATACACATATATATACACACATACATATATACACATATACAAACACACATATATATACACACATACATATATACACACACATACATACACATATATATACACACATACATATATACACATATACAAACACACATATATATACTCACATACATATATACACACATACATACACATATATATATATACACATACATACATACACACATATATATACACATACATATATACACACATACATATATACACACATACATACACATATATATATATACACATACATACATACACACATACATATACACATACATATATACACACATACATATATACACACGTACATACACATATATATATATACACATACATGCATACACACATATATATACACATACATATATACACACATACATACATACACATATATATATACACATACATATACACACACATACATACACATATATATACATACATACATACACATACATACATACACACATACATATATACACACATACATACACATATATATACACACATACATATACACACATATACACATATATATACACATACATATATACACATATACAAACACACATATATATACACATACATATATACATACATACACATATATATACACACATACATATATACACATTTACAAACACACATATATATACACACATACATATATACACACACACATACACATATATATATTCACATACATATATACACACATACATACACATATATACACACACATACATATATACACACGTACATACACATATATATATATACACATACATACATACACACATACACACATACCGCTCTATAATCTTTGGTTCACGGTGAAGCTACGCTACGCGCACTGAGCTCAGCGGAATCATACTCGTTCATAAATTCTTGGAGCACAATTTGGCCATTCGGCCCATCAAGTCTACTCCGCCGTTCAATCATAGCTGATCTATCTTGCCCTCTCGACCCCAATCTGCTTCAAGTCTCCTTGCATAACCCCTGACGCACGGTGTTTAAATATATATATACATATTTAAAGTTAGTTAATTGAAATGTACAGAACAAACACAAGAGTGCGCGGCTTTGTTTACATTCGTATGGGCCGCACAGTCTATTCATTCACATTGCCATCAATTCGCAGCGGTAGAGTTGCTGCTTTTAGCGCCAGAGACCCGGATTCAATCCTCACCACCAACGCTGTCTGTAACGAGTTTGTCCGTTCTCCCTGCGATCGGGGGCTCCTGTTTCCTCCCACATGCTAAAGACGTTAATGTTTGTAGGTTAATTGTCGTGTACATTATCCCGAGTGTGCAGAATAGAACTAGTGTAGGGTGATCGCTGTTCGGCCTGGTCCGAAGGGTCTGTTTCTACACTGTGTCTACACTAAACTGTAGTTGAGCACATTCGTGATATCAAGTCAAGAGTCGAGAGTGTTTTATTGTTATATGTCCTGAACGGGACAATGACATTCTTACTTGCTGCAGCACAACAGAATATGTGAACATGTAAACATAGTACATAACGGGGAGAAAGTTCAATAAATAACAAATATAGTGCAAATGACAATTGGTAATATAGTCTTTTGCAGTTCAGAGTTCAGAGCTTATTCGTTGTTGTGTTTAATAGCCTGATGGCTGTGGGGAAGTAGCTCTTCCTGAACCTGGACGTTACAGTTTTCAGGCTCAGGCTTCTTCCTGAAGGCAATGGTGAGATGCGTGTGTGGCCAGGATGGTGTGTACAAAACTGTACACAATACTCCAGATGTGATCTCACCAGAGCCCTATACAACTACAGAAGAACCTCTTTACTGCTATACTGAAATCCTCTTGTTATGAAGGCCAACATTGTCACGGTTCTCCGTGCGAAATACAATTGACCGCAATAATTCATAAATACTAAATGTGACAAAAAACGGTTACATTGGAACCGCATTGAACGGTTCCATAAAAGTGTGAAGTGGTTTTACTATCGAAAACCACAGGTTAAAGATTTTCTACTGCCCTACCCTGCAAAGAGCCAATTGATTCTGTTCGCTGCCAGCCAGCCTAATGGGTTCTGACGGTAAATGAATAAATGCTGGGCAAAGTTCATCCCAGTCTGATAATGTGTAACTGAATACACAGTTTCATCAGTTGTTGCCTCCACACCATGTTTCCAAGTGCATTGCTTGTTCTCAACCACGCAGTGTTCCGTGCGTTGCTGAAACAAGGTGCCCCATTTTCTTCACTTGCCTGGTTATTGCAGTGGTTATTTTTTTCAAGCCATTCTCTAACATCTTCACAATAAACGCCAGTGAGCTGTGGCCAGGTGTGTTATCCCGTCTCAGGCTGATGATGATAACCCCCCAAGAGACTCCCTGGAGATATCTAAGAGGTCACCGGCCTCGAGGAACAAGGTTTGTTACACAAACACACATTCAAACAAATAGTTATAGTCATTGAGTGATACAGCATGGAAACAGGCTCTTCGGCCCAACTTGCCTACAGTGGCCAACATGTCACAGCTACACTAATCCTACTTGCCTGTGTTTGGTCCACATCCCTCCAAATCTATCCTATCCTTATACCTGTTTAACTGTTTCTTAAGCGTTGGGATAGCCCCAGCTTCAATCACCTTCTCTGGCAGCTTGTCCTATACATCCACCACCCTTTGTGTAACAAAAAACCCCCTTTCAGATTCGTATTAAATCTTTTCCACTTCACCTTAAACCAATGTCCTCTGGTCCTCGATTCCCCTACACTGGGCAAGAGACACTGTGAATCTACCTGATCTATTCCTCTCATGATTGTATACTCCTCTATAAGATCTCCCCTCATCTTCCTGTGCTCCAAAGAATAGAGACCCAGACTACTCAACATCTCTCTCTAACTCAGACCCTCTAGTCCTGGCAACATGCTCGTAAATCTTCTCTGTACCCTTTCCAGCTTGACAACCTCCTTTATATAACATGGTGCCCAGGACATGGCACCGGCCTGTATGGGTATGGCTGCCCCCAGCCTGCAGATGTTTGTTTTTTCACTCTTTTAAAAAAATTTTTAGTGAGTTTTAGTGTTTTGTTTTTTCGGAGTTCGAGTCTTTTTTATGTGGGCGGTGGGGAGGGGGGGAAGGGGGAAACTACTTTTCAGGGTCCTTACCTGGTCGGAGAGGCAGCTTTTCTCCGGGCTGCACCGTCGACCCGTCCTCGCAGCCTACCAGCGGGCCTGGAGTGCGTTTCCTGAGGGGACCGCCCAGAACCTCGGTTTCGGCAGCAGCACAGCGCTGGAGCGCTATCGCGGAGCGGGCGATGCCTTGCCTGGGTCGTGGCGCTGGAACTGCGGTGAGCTGAGACCGCCGATGAAACATCGCGGAGCTGCGGGTCTGTGGAGCGGCCAGCCGCGGGCGGCGGCGCTGACTTTAACATCGGGAGCCTGGGATCTCTCGCTGAGATCGCCAGTGGTGGAGCTCCGTCCAGCGCGGCCTGTTGGCTTCGGAAGCTGGGTTCTCCCGACGCCGGAGCACCATCACCCGGCGAGAACGACCTGGAACAATGGGCCCCATAGCGGCGACTGCGGAGGCCATAATGGGCCCGACTATGGGTGGACATGGGATGGGGACTGGACATTGTGCCTTCCCTCATAATGGGAACCATTGTGGGAGGATGTTTTTATGTTTAAATCTCTTTATTATTGTTATGTCTGTATTCTTTCCTTTATGTTCTGCATTGGCAAGAAGCATTTCACTACACCTATGGTGCATGTGACCAATAAATAACCTTTGAACCTTTGAACACAATAGTCACCATGGTCTCACCAACGTCGTATGCAACTACAACATAACCTCCCAACTTCCATACCCAATACTCTGACTGTTGAATGCCAAAGTGCCAAAAGCCTTTTTGACCATCTTATCAACCTAGAAACATAGAAAATAGGTGCAGGAGGAGGCCATTCGGCCCTTCGAGCCAGCACCGCCATTCATTGCGATCAATGCTGATCGTCCCCAATCAATAACCTGCGACGACCTTCAAGGAACCATGCACCTGCACTCCTAGATCCCTCTGCTCTACAACACTCCCCATGGCCCGACCATTCACCGTGTAGGTCCTGCCCTTATTAGACTACCCTAAGTGCAACACCTCACATTTCTATGTATTAAATGAAATCAAACATTCCTCAGCCCACCTGGCCAATCGATCCAGATCCTGCTGCAATCTTTCACAATCATCTTCACTATCTATGAAACCACCCACTTTTGTATCATCAGAATACTTGCTAATCTTGCCCTGTCTGTTCTCTTCTAAATTATTGATATAGATGACAAACATTAACAGGCCCAGCACTGAACCCTGAGGCCCACCAAGTCACAGACCTCCAGTCCACGATGCAACCTTCCAACATCACCCTCAGCTTCCTTCCATGGAGCCAATTTGCTATCTATTCTGCTATCTCTCCTTGGATCCCATGCGATCGAACCTTCTAGAAAAGCCTACCAGGCGGAAACTTGTCGAATACTTTACTGAAATCCATGTATACAACATCTACAGCGAGGCTGCAATCTACCTTTCTGGTCACATCTTCAAAAAATGTAATCAAATTTGTGAAACACAACCTCCCACATACAAAACCATGCTGACTATCCCTAATCAGCCCTTGCACATCCAAATGCCTGCACAACCTATACTGCAAAATGCAGTATAATGTGGATAAATATGAAGTTATTCCCTTTGGTGGAAAGAACAAGAAGGCAGATTATTTTCTGAATGGTGTCAGATTATGAAAAGGGGAAGTGCAACGAGACCTGGGTGTCTTTGTACATCAGTCACTGTAAGCATGCAGGCAGTGAAGAAAGCTAAAGGCTTTGAGTATAGAAGCTGGGATGTAATGTTAAAATTGTACAAGGCATTGGTGAGACCAAATCTGGAGTATGGTGTACAATTTTGTTCGCCCAATTATAGGAAGGATGTCAACAAAATAGAGAGAGTACAGAGGAGATTTACTAGAATGTTGCCTGGGTTTCAACAACTAAGTTACAGAGATAAGTTGAATAAGTTAGGTCTTTATTCTCTGGAGCGCAGAATGTTAAGGGGGGACTTGATAGAGGTCTTTAAAATGATGAGAGGGATAGACAGAGTTGATGTGATCAAGCTTTTCCCTTTGAGAATAGGGAAGATTCAAACAAGAGGACATGACTTCAGAATTAAGGGGCAGAAGTTTAGGGGTAACATGAGGGGGAACTTCTTTACTCAGAGAGTGGTAGCGGTGTGGAATGAGCTTCCAGTGGAAGTGGTGGCGGCAGGTTCGTTGGTATCATTTAAAAATAAATTGGATAGGCATATGGATGAGAAGGGAATGGAGGGTTATGGTATGAGTGCAGGCAGGTGGGACTAAGGGAAAAAAGTTGTTCGGCACGGACTTGTAGGGCCGAGATGGCCTGTTTCCGTGCTGCAATTGTTATATGGTTTATATGGTTATATGTTGACATTCATAATGTGAAGATATGTATGTAGGAGCAAAGCGGTCCTTCTGCACTTGTATTGGGCCCTGGTGAGACCACACCTGCAGTATTGTGTGCAGTTTTGGTCTCCTAATTTGAGGAAGGACATTCTTGCTTTTGAGGGAGTGCAGCGTTAGTTCATGAGGTTAATTCCCGGGATGCCTGGACTGTCGTATGATGAATTAATGGAACGACTGGGCTTGTATTCACTGGAATTTAGAAGGATGAGAAGGGATCTTATGGAAAGAGAAAAGTTATTAAGGGATTGCACAAGCTTGATGCAGGAAACATGTTCCCGATGCTGGGATAGTCCAGTACCAGGGACCACAGTTTAAGAATAGGAGATAGGCCATTTGGAACTAAGATGAGGAAAAGCATCTTCACCCAGAGAGTTGATAATTTATGGAATTCGCTGCCTCAGAAGACAATGGATGCCGATCCACTGGATGCCTTCAATGGAGAGTTAGATAGAGGTCTTCGGGCTAGCGGAATCAAGGGATATGGGGAGACGGCAGGAACGGGGTACTGATTGTGGATGGTCACCATGATCCCAATGAAGGGCCGAATGGCCTACTCCTGCACCTATTTTCTACATTTTTATGTTGCTATGAGTTTGTGGTGCTATTCCTTGTGAAATAGGCATTGATGTTCCAGGATATAAAACTCACATGACTGACACTTTGCTCAAAAATTCAACGAATACATGATTGGCTTTACCAGGAAGTGCAAGTGCTTGTTTACAATAAAATTGACGCAAAGTGCAGAGTACCTCAGCAGGTCAAGCGGCATCCCTGGAGAACATGATAGGAGACCTTTCGGGTGGGGACCCTGAAGAGAGGATTCTGATCGAAACGTCACCTCTCCATGTTGTCCAGAGACGTTGCCTGACACGTTGAGCAAATGATTGGCTTTACCTCAGCATTCTCGGCGGACTGGGATTCCCACTACTACTAGGAATCAGCCCCACGAGCCAGGCTCTCCGGTACAATTGGCCGGGCAAATAGGATCACTGGCCTTGTTGTGGCAGTGATTCCCTTTAATTCAGTGGACAGTTGGGCGAACTGTCCATGTTCCTGCAGCGAGACCGTTTAAACGAGTGGCGAAACGGAACAAGTAGTCATATAGGGAGGTTTCACGGCAGTTGGGGCACGACTCATGACCCTTACTGTTGCTACGCCACGCCAAATGGAGTACACGCGATGAACCGCAGGTAGGCACTTACCATTGTTTCCAGCGATGCGGGCCCGTTAAAACCCGCCGAAATTGTCAATTTTTGCGCTGTAAATAATTATGGAAATCGGGATAAGCGTGAGAGACATTTAGCCTACTTCAGAATTCCAAAAGTGAGGAGAAATGACGGTAGATGGAAGCGAGAGCTGAAGGGACAACAACAGCCAGAGTGCTTGGCGAACATTGGCCGTTTGCTCACTGCATTTCATCAACTAAGGCATTATTTGTGTTTTTTCTTGATTCCTTTGGCATCTAAAATGTTTCAGAAGTGATAAATCTGGCTGTAAATTTTTAAAATCGCTCATGGGTTTTTACATACAAAAAGAAAACGCCTCGGAAACAAAATTTACAGCCAGATTTATCACTTCTGAGACTTTTTCGATACCAAAGGAATCAAGAAAAGCTACAAATAATGCCTTACTGTTGATGAAATGCAGTGAGCAAACGCGATAATTCCCAATATTTTCAATTGCAATATCTGCACGGACAATGTTCGCCAAGCAATTTAGCTGCTGAGGGGTTTCGGCCCGAAACGTTGCCTATTTCCTTCGCTCCATAGATGCTGCTGCTGAGTTTCTCCAGCTTTTTTGTGTACCTTCGATTTTCCAGCATCTGCAGTTCCTTCTTAAACACTTTAGCTGCTGTTGTCCCTTCAGTTCTCGCTTCTCTTTACCTTCATTTCGCTTACCCCGACTTCCACAAATTTTTACAGCGCAAAAATTCTACATTTTGGCGGTTTTTAACATGTAGGAAAGTACGCGTTTCTTGCATTAATAACATATACCGGAAGTGACGGATGTCCTCCAGATGGATTGAGCGGCTCCGTGCGTCAAGCCCTATGACCCAGTGACCTTACGTGCAACCCCCCTATTGCGGCAATGAGTGTCTCCAGCTCAACTGACAGGGATTCGGTGTCGATTTAAGGGTCGCATATGACTGGACCACTTCTTCCTGTTGGATATTCTGGCGTGTGCTGCCATGGGAAATTTGCGCTCATTGCACACCGAGTGTCTTACTAGGACTGAAGATGGTATCGTTCACATTCTCAATCAGGTGTAGAAAAATATCAGTGCGAATTTCCAGACAGTACAGTTGCCCAATAACTTCATCAGATCTACTGTCTTGATCTTATTTGCATCTTTTTGGGAGGTTTGTTCTTCTGAACATTGACTGGATGTTAACTGTTTTATTATCCTTTGTCTAAAATGTGCTTTGTGGTGCTTCGTTCTCGGTGCTGTAAAACATGGACAAATCATGATTGACGGAATGATTAAAACTAGCTGGCGCTAAGAAATTGGCAATGCTGTAAAACTGAGGAGAGTCTGGGGTTGAAATGTATTCGCTTGTAAAGCCCTATAGGTTCAAAAAAATGCAACTTTCTTTGGGTAAGTTTCGGTTTAGTGTAATAATTGTTACATGGACGGTAAATATAGCAAACATGGATACAAACATTTCAAACTCGGGTACAATAGATAGAGCAAAGTGAAAGATGTAGAGTTTCAGGATGAAACATAGAAACATAGAAAATAGGTGCAGGAGTAGAGGCCATTCGGCCCTTCGAGCCTGCACCGCCATTCAATATGATCATGGCTGATCATCCAACTCAGTATCCTGTACCTGCCTTCTCTCCATACCCCCTGATCCCTTTAGCCACAAGGGCCACATCTAACTCCCTCTTAAATATAGCCAATGAACTGGCCTCAACTACCTTCTTTGGCAGAGAATTCCAGAGATTCACCACTCCCTGTGTAAAAAAATATTTTCTCATCTCGGTCCTAAAAGACTTCCCCCTTATCTTTAAACTGTGACCCCTTGTTCTGGACTTCCCCAACTTCGGGAACAATCTTCCTGCATCTAGCCTGTCCAACCCCTTAAGAATTTTGTAAATTTCTATAAGATCCTCCCTCAATCTTCTAAATTCTAGCGAGTACAAGTTGTCGTCTGTGTGGAGCATCAGTTCTATTGTCCATTGTCCTCAATGGGATAGAGGTGAACGGAACGGTACACTAGCCTAATAATAGATGGAAAGAAGTTTCTCTGAATCTGGTGGCGTGCACTTTGAAACTTCTGTACTTTCTGCCGGACAGGGTAGGCAGTACAAGTAATGGCCGAGGTAGGACAGGATTTTGATTACATTGGCTGCTTTTCCGAAGCATGTTGTCAAAGGTGAAAAGTCCAGTTTGTGCGATGGACTGGCTGTCACCTATCACTTTAGAATGGTGTCGGCCCGCAACGTCGCCCATTGGTTCTCTCCAGAGATGCTGCCTATGCCGCTGAGTTGATCTAGCATTTTGTGTCTTTCTTCGGTTTAAACCAACATCTGCAGTTCCTTGCTGCATAGATACCTCGATAGATAGCCATGAAAATGTACAGGGGGTGTGCACGTAAGGTCACTGGGTCATAGGGCTTGAGGCACGGAGCCGCTCAATCCACCTGCACATGTTATCAATGCAAGACACGTGTACTTTCCTACCTGTTAAAAACCGCCAAACTGTTGAATTTTTGCGCTGTAAAAAACAGTGGAAGTCTGGGTAAGCCTGAGAGACACGTACCCAACTTCAGAATTCCAAAAGTGAAGCGAAATGAAGGTAAAGAGAAGCGAGAGCTGAAGGGACAACAGCAGCTAAAGTGCTTGGTGAACATTGTCCGTGCAGATATCGGAATTGAAAATATTGGGAATTATCGCGTTTGCTCACTGCATTTCATCAACAGTAAGGCATTATTTGTGGTTTTTCTTGATTCCTTTGGTATCTAAAAAGTCTCAGAAGTGATAAATCTGGCTGTAAATTTTGCTTAGATGCGTTTTCTTTTTGTATGTAAAAACCCACTTGGGAACCATGGGCGATTTAAAAAATTTACAGCCAGATTTATCACTTCTGAAACTTTTTAGATGCCAAAGGAATCAAGAAAAAACACAAATAATGCCTTAGTTGATGAAATGCAGTGAGCAAACGGCCAATGTTCGCCAAGCACTCTGGCTGTTGTCCCTTCAGCTCTCGCTTCTATCTACCGTCATTTCTCCTCACCTTTGGAATTCTGAAGTTGGCTAAATGTCTCTCACGCTTATCCCGATTTCCATAGTTATTTACAGCGCAAAAATTGACAATTTCGGCTGGTTTGAAAAGGGCCCGCTACGCTGGAAACAATGGTCAGTGCCGACCTGCAGTTCATCGCGTGTACTCCATTTGGTGTAGCGTAGCAACAGTACGGTCATGGGTCGACCACCATCTACAATATTATTGAAGAGCTAGTTATTGACTTCACGAAGCATGATGGAGTACGTGCCCCAATCACCACGAATAACGCTGAAGTGGAAATTATTGTTAGCTTCAATTTCCTTTGCGAAATTACCAAAGATCTGTCGTGGGCCATCGACATTAAAGCGGCACACAAGCTAATGACAATACCTCCTGAAGAGACACAGGGAAATCAGCTTGTCTCCAATCACTCTTACAAGTTTCCACAAATAAACATGGACACGGAGCGATCGCCAGCCGCACCCCTCCTTTCTTTTGGTAACCATCGGGTATTTTTTCCTTTGGAAAAATCCTTCAGGTTTTCAGGAAATCCTTTGTTTTTTTTTTTAATTTCCCCCTTACCATTTCCGTACTTTTTCGATAGCTCCCATGACCCGTTTGATGTCATCCTTCACCTGCTCCTGGTCTCGGCCCGCACCGATCTGCCAGACATGCTGTGTGTGTTGTGTTGTGTTTGTTTGGCGGAGACTGAGGGGAGAAACGCCGGCACCAAGAGCGAGCGAACTCGCGGACAGACGGACGAAAGCAACGCTGGTTCAGTTATGCCTCTCGCAGCGTTGCGGGGGAACAGGTTGCAGAGCTCTAAGATCTTTTGATTACTCTAGCGCAGGGACCCCTTAGTTGTGGGGCCCAATTGGGAACAATCGGTCCAATCAGCTCCCTTCCATCGAGGGGATTTATCGCAGTCGCTGCCTCAAAAAGGCTGGCAGTATCATCAAAGACCCACACCATTCTGGCCACACACTCATCTCCCTGCTACCTTCAGGTAGAAGGTACAGGAGCCTGAAGACTGCAACAACCAGGTTCAGGAATAGCTACTTCCCCACAGCCATCAGGCTATTAAAACTGGCTCGGACAAAACTCTGATTATTAATAACCACTTTCTGTTACTTGCACTTTATCAGTTTATTTATTCATGTGTGTATATATTTATATCATGGTATATGGACACACTTATCTGTTTTGTAGTAAATGCCTACTATCTTCTGTTTGCTTAAGCAAAGCAAGAATTTCATTGTCCTATACAGGGACACATGACAATAAACTCACTTGAACTTGAACTTGAGGCCGGCCCTGCTGATGAAGTGCCAAAAGCCTTTTTGACCACCAACGATCTACATGCGACTCGACCTTCAAGGACCCATGCACCTGCACTCCTAGATCCCTCTGCTCTACAACACTACCCAGAGGTTTACTGTGTAGGTCCTGCCCTTGTTCGACATCCCAAAATGCAACACCTCACACTTCTCTGTATTCCATCAACCATTCCTCCACCCACCTGGCCAATCGATCCAGATCCTACTGCAATCGTTCACAACCATCTTCACTATCTGCAAAACCACTAACTTTTGTATCATCAACAAAATCATTATTGTAGATGACAAACAGTAACGGGCCCAGCAGTGAACCCTGTGGCACACCACTAGTCACAGGCCTCCTGTGAGAAGCAACCTTCCACCATCACCCTCTGCTTCCTTCCATGGAGCCAATTTGTTATCCATTCAGCTATCTCTCCTTGGATCCCATGCGATCTAACCTTCCAGAGCAGCCTACCATGCGGCACCTTGTCGAACGCCTTACTGAAGTCCATGTACACAACATCTACAGCTCTGCCCTCATCAACCTTTTTGTTTACGTCTTCAAAAAAAACAATCAGATTTGTGAGACACGACCTCCCACGTACAAAACCCTGTTGACTATCCCTAATCAGCCCTTGCCCATCCAAATGCCTGTATATCCTATCCCTCAGAATACTCTCTAGTAACTTTCTAATTACAGATGTTAAGCTCACCGGCCTATAGTTCCCAGCATTTCCCTGCAGCCCTTCTTGAAAAGAGGCACATTTGCCACCCTCTCGACGTCAGGAAAGGCTTGGGAGTATAGATACGTTTTTAGTCTTGACTTAAAGGAGTCGATGGAGGGGAGGAGGTGTGAAGGCTAGGATTCTTTCTTCCTACCTCTCTACCTCTATCTCCCTCTCTTGCTCGCTCCCTCTCTCTCTTTCTCTTTATTTTTCTCCCTTTCCCCTAACCTCCCCTCCAGTCCCATCTCCTCCCCTCCCCTCTCTTCCCCTCCCCTCTGCTCTTCTCCCCTCCCCTCTCCTCTCATCTCCTCCCCTCCCTTCTCTCCTCCCCTCTCCTCTCATCTCCTCCCCTCCCTTCTCTCCTCCCCTCTCCTCTCTTCTCCTCCCTCTCTCCTCTTCTCCGCTCCCCACCCCCCATCGCTGTGTTTCTTCACCTTGTGTGTGTGTTTGGCTTCCCATCATTGGACTGAATTTTAATTGGTTAAATTGACGTGGCCTCATGCCTCCCCTCTGTTCACACTCGCTCTTGCACGTTCATTGACACACTATCAACTGGCACGTCCATTGCCGCACACCCACTGATGCACCGATGCACACTCATTTGCCCACACGCTAATACTCATTGACACACCAACGAACACTGGTACACTCATTTACACACCAATTTGCACTGATACACATTCATTGACACAGATGCACACTGATACAAGATCACTGGCACACCAGTGCGCAATCACTGGCATAGACACTCATTGACACACCAGTACACACCCATTAATACAGCCTCACCAATGCACACGGCACACACTTCAACACACCAATGCACTACCTGAGATCACATACACACTCACACATCAACGCACCAATTGGCACGTCAGTTTACAAGGACTGATCCACTCACTGACACACCAATGGACGTTCATTGACACACAAACATTGACGCACCAACACAACCCATTGGTGCGCTCACAATCATTGAGACACATGTTTGCACGCCAATGCACAATCACGGGTGGACACTCATCGACACACCAATGCACTCAATGATATGCAAATACACACTCACTGTTACAACTCACCGACACGCCAATGCACAGGCACCAGGACACACATTTGCACACTCAGTGGCGGACTGGCCAGGGTGTCAGCTTGCCCGATGGCAAGTGGGCCCCTGGTGAAGTGGGCCCCCTATATCAAGGGGGCCCCTGATGAAGTGGGCCCCCTTTGTCTCCTGGCAACCAATATGTTTAGACCCAGTCCCCACTGGACACACTTACTGACGCAGACTGACTCTCACGGGAGGGAGGGAATGGGGGAGGGAGCACACTGACTGGTTTCCAGTAATCCCGTGCTCACACACGTGCTCACTAGATCAGAGAGTGTGCAAGGGTGGTACACAAAAATGCTGGAGAAACTCAGCGGGTGCAGCAGCATCTATGGAGCGAAGGAAATAGGCAACGTTTCGGGCCGAAACCCTTCTTCAGATGGCGTGCACCGTTGCCGGCGTAGTGGTGAGCAGGCGTGGTAGATCGCTAGGCCAGCGTGAAAACCCGGTGCCTCGCACCAGTGCATGCCACGGGGGAAGCATGCAGCATCGCTGAGTGTGCATGTGTGCATCGGAGCTTCGAATTGGTGCATCTGCAACAATGCACTGGAGCATTGTAATGTCGAGCATGCACCGCTGCCCTGCACCAGCGACCATGCACTGTTGTCCAAATGTATCGAGGAACATGCACAGCTGAGTGTGCATCGGTGCTTTGCATTCGGTGCGCTACATACACGACAGTGCAACGGAGTATGCATATCTGCCTTGCATCAGGCGCCGTGCACCGGCGCCTCAATGCAAGGTACAAGGTGCATTCGTGCGTTGCGCCGGTTTGTGTGCTCGCACTGTTGCAACGCCTCCCCCCGCTCGCTTGCCCGGCCGGCCGCACGCTGCTTGTGGAAGGCGGAGCCCGGGAAGGGTGGGCCAGCGTCAAAGATGGCGGAGTCCGAGAGGGTTAGGCCAGCATCAAAGATGGCGGAGTCCGAGAGGGTTAGGCCAGCATCAAAGATGGCGGAGTCCGTGACGTGTCTCCAGCATCAAAGATGGCGGCATCCGGGAACTATGTGCTGAGCAGACAGATCAGACATTGTTGAACGTCAATACAGTGCCCTCCATAATGTTTGGGACAAAGACCCATCATTTATTTATTTGCCTCTGTTATTTTTTTGCCTCTTTGAGATTTGTAATAGAAAAAAAATCCCATGTGGTTAAAGTGCACATTGTCTGATTTTAATAAAGGCCATTTTTATACATTTTGGTTTCACCATGTAGAAATTACAGCTGTGTTTATACATAGACCCCCCATATCAGTTTGGGACACAGTGCAGGGTGATCCTTCAGTAAGTGTCTACTTTTAAGTTTCTGGAAAGCCGAAAATAAAACTTGCAATTTTGAATGTAAATATGTTTGGCGCAATCTATTAGAGGATTTAATTTTTTTTCCACTTCTTTTTCCAGGTTACCCATTGCATTCAGTCATATCCGTCATATTTTTATGATGAACAACACTGCAAAATATAATTGATTTAAGAATATAATATCAAATTTTTGTCGCAGTCTTTTAAATTATAGAGTATCTTCCTCAAATAAATCACAAAAAAAAAGTTTTCAGTCTAATGCATTGATTTTAAACCTTCAGAACAGTTTACTGCCGAAAAAAGTGATTTTCAGCAAGAATGTTAACCTTCACATAACTTTTCACCAACTTCCTCTAAAACAATATTAACTTCAGATGAATAGGCAGAAGCATACTGTTCATTTATCAATACAATTGATAATTATGGTAATTGTTGTATTAGATTACACATTATGAGCATAAAATACTCATGTGACGGATATGACTCAGCATGGTGGAGATGATCAAGTTTGGGAACGTCGCGTGATGGAGATGACTAAAACTATCTTTAGGGCTAGGGCTGGGGTTGGGGCTGGGGTTAGGGTTGGGGCTAGGGCCGTCGCATTTTCCCGTTACTTGATGACCCTCTGCACGCCCAGCCGTCTTCTTGTTCCCCGGTGGGGGGGGGGGAGAAAGATCGGGATAAAAAAACACTTTATTCATTTAGGGTTTAATCTTTAGTTATGAGGATTATGTTTATTAACTGTAGAAAAAAAAAGAAAGGATAGAATTACGGATTTTCCTTAAAAAAACATCAAAGTAGCGGGACACCAAAGTAGACATTTACTGAAGAATCACCCAGCAAATGGATGTAGTCATGAAGTATGCGATTCATGGACATCACCAGTTACTGGGTGTCTTCACTGGTGATGCTCTGCCAGGCCTGTATTACAGCCATCTTTAGCTTATGCTTGTTTTGGGGGCTAGTCCCCTTCAGTTTTCTCTTCAGCATATAAAAGGCATGCTCAATTGGGTTCAGATCGGGTAATTGACTTGGCCACTCAAGAATTGACCATTTTTTGCTTTGATAAACTCCTTTGTTGCTTTAGCAGTAAGTTTGGGATCATTGTCTTACTGTGTAATGAACCGCCGGCAAATGAGTTTTGAGGCATTTGTTTGAACATGAGCAGATAGGATGTGTCTGTACACTTTAGAATTCATTATGTTACTAGCATCAGCAGTTGTATCATCAATGAAGATAAGTGAGCCAGTACCTTCAACAGCCATACATGCCCAGGCCATAACACCCCCACCACCGTGTTTCACATATGAGGTGGTATGCTTTGGATCTTGGGCAGTTCATTCTCTCCTCCATACTTTGCTTTTGCCATCACTATGTTATAAGTTAATCTTCATCTCATCTGTCCACAAGACCTTTTTCCAGAACTGTGGTTGCTTTTTTAAGTACTTCTTGGCAAACTGTAACCTGGCCATCCTATTTTTGCAGTTAACCAGTGGTTTGCATCTTGCAGTGTAGCCTCTATTTCTGTTCATGAAGTCTTCTGCAGACAGTGGTCATTGACAAATCCACACCTGACTCCTGAAGAGTGTTTCTGATCTGACGGACAGGTGTTTGGGGATTTTTGTTTATTATAGAGAGAATTCTTCTGTCATCAGCTGTGGAGGTCTTCCTTGGCCTGCCAGTCCCTTTGCGATTAGTAAGCTCACCAGTGCTCACTTTCTTCTTAATGATGTTCCAAACAGTTGATTTTGGTAATCCTCAGGTTTGGCTGATGTCTCTGTAATTATGCTCCTACAGCTTCCACCCCTTAGTCTAGTTCAGTAAAACACTGATCAAATCAAGCACAATCAAGCACAAATCAAGCATCAAGATCAATATTCTTTATTCTTCCTGAACATAAAACAAGCTCCCTATACAATACCTAACCACTGCGGGTCCTATCCTTGTCTCTACTTGTTCAAGCCCTTCAGCCTCGTGCAAGCAAAGTGGAGCACCCGGAGAAAACCCAGGCAGTCACGTGGAGAATTCTCTGGAACTCTCTGCCACAGAAGGTAGTTGAGGCCAGTTCATTGGCTATATTTAAGGGGGAGTTAGATGTGGCCCTTGTGGCTAAAGGGATCAGGGGGTATGGAGATAAGGCAGGTACGGGATACTGAGTTGGATGATCAGCCATGATCATATTGAATGGCGGTGCAGGCTCGAAGGGCCGAATGGCCTACTCCTGCACCTATTTTCTATGTTTCTATGTACAAACCCCGGGTCACGCAGTCCAAAGCGCCCCTCCAGAAGATCGACTCGTGGGGTCTACACTTTTATAGGTCATCGGAACCTGTGGCGTGAATCTAGAGGGTGGGCAGCCCCTACAAACCAATCACACATATCGATTACCTTATACAGTTATTGACAGTTCAGTAACCCAATCACAAACTACCCCATTACATCGTTTCTGCGGAAAGTTCTAGCAAGAACTCAGTTTACATAGTTTACATCTGTATAGAAACATTTTCTCAGGTAAACAGTCTGAACAAGGCTTCACACTTGAACCAATCACAAGATAACAGCCTCAAACATACTGTAACATAATGAACAGTATTTACAACTGCCCCTTATCTGGCCAATCCTGACCATGCATTTGCAACATCTCTGAGCACTTCTGCAAAAGTCCTTACACAATTTAACAAAGGAAGAGACATCTGGACCTCTCCTCATCCTGCATATTCATCTAGGGTCCAGACTTTCATCATCGCCTAGTTGCTAAACACTTTAACTCCCCTCCCATTCCCACACTGATCTTTCTATCCTGGGTCTCCTTCACTGTCAGAGTGAGGCCCAACTCAAATTGGAGGAACAGCATCTGATATGTCGCTTGGGCAGCTTACAGCCCAGCGATGAATACTTCATACTTCAAGTAACTCTTGCTTTCCTTCTCTCTCTATCCACCCTTCCCCCACCCATTCTAGTTGTCTGACTAGTTTGACTGTCCTCCTGATTAAATGTTATTTTTGTATGCCTCGTTGTTTTACTTCCCCCTGCTAACAACGATCTATTCTACATTTTCCTTCAACTTCATCCCCTTTGATCTCTCCTTATCACACCTTACCCTTCCATACCTCTGTGTCTCCCGCTCCCCTGACTCCTCCCCGCTCCTCTGAAGAAGGGTCTCAACCCGAAACATCACACATTCAGAGATGTGCCTGTCCCACTGAGTTACTCCATCATTTAGTGTCTATCCGCGCGCGGTGTACACCAGCGTCTGTATTGTAGTCCCTTCCTATTCAACCTATTGCCTGCTTGATTTTATCCTGCTCCTCCTCTCTTCCAGCGTTCTTCCACCCCCGCCCCCCAACCTCAATCAGTCTGAAGAAACGTTGCCTATCCATGTTCTCCTGAGATGCTGCCTGACCCGCTGAGATACTCCAGCACTTTGGTGTCATTTTGTCTAACGTTAGACTGACACCTGATACCAAATACCTGATACTGACACCAAAATACTGAATTACAAGTAAAGTTACTATAAACTTGAGCTGAGCTGAGAAGGGGGACAAACAGAGATTATAAGCGGAGAGCAGGAAAAACTGGTTTGTAGGTGGAGCTGACGACGAAACTGAGGTCAAAGTAGCAAAGGATTACTTTATGCAGTCGTTACCCGGAGTGGTCCCAACTTGCAGGTCGAATCCAATACATAGAAACATAGAAAATAGGTGCAGGAGGAGGCCATTCAGCCCTTCGAGCCAGCACCGCCATTCATTGTGATCATGGCTGATCGTCTCCCATCAATAACCCATGCCTGCCTTCTCCCCATATCCCTTGACTCCACTAGCCCCTAGAGCTCTATCTAACTCTCTCTTAAATCCATCCAGTGATTTGGACTCCACTGCCCTCTGTGGCAGGGAATTCCACAAATTCACAACTCTCTGGGTGGAAACGTTTTTTCTCACCTCAGTCTTAAATGACCTCTCCTTTATTCAATGAAGATAATAATCCTCCAACCTCCGAATTTTCATGGAGCAGATTTTCTGGACAATTGGACATTTAGTTTCAGGTCATAAGTGGATAGGAGCAAAATTAAGCCATTCGGCCCATCATGTCTACTCCGCCATTCAATCTGGCTGATCTATCTCTCCCTCCTAACCCCATTCTCCTGCCTCCTCCCCATAACCCCTCACCCCTGTCCTAATCAAGAATCTATCTATCTCTGCCTTAAAAATATCAATTGAGGGCCTTCATAGCCGTCTATGGCAATGAATTCCACAAATTCACCATCCTCTGACTAAAGGGGGCTGTGGACCCCCAGCAGGACAAAACACAAGACCTATCAAAGGGCGGAGGAGCTCTTAGGGAGCCAACGGCCATCCACATTTCAGTAGAAGTTGCGATCCCTGTCGTGCACAAGGCACAGTTTTCAACAATGATGATGATGATGATGACAAAATTAATTCCTCCTCATCTTCATCCTAAAGGATCATCCTTTAATTATGAGGCTATGACCTCTAGTTTAATTTAGTTTAGTTTAGAGATACAGAATGGAGACAGGACGTTTGGCCCACCAGGCCCACATCAATCATCAATCATACACACCAGTTCTATGTTATCCCACTTTCTACGACCCCCCCCCCCCCCCCCCCCCCTGCACACTAGGAGCAATTTACAGAGGCTAATTAACCTATAAACCTGCACGTCTTTGGAATTGTGGGGGGAAACCAGAGCACCATGGCGAAACCCACATGGTTGCAGGGAGAATGTACAAACTCCGTTCAAACGGCCCCCAAGGTCAGGATCGAACCTGGCCCTTGTTGCCTCCTGTCATCACCCCAACTTGCAGCACCTTGGCGCAGCGGTAGAGTTGCTGCCTCACAGTGTCAGAGACCCGGGTTCCATCCTAACCGAGGGTCCAATTCCTGAGCCAGTTCACAGACCCGTCTGCCGCCTATATGGACCTACCTGATCTCCCGGAGTTTGTACGTTCTCCCCGTGACCACCTGGGTTTTTACCGGGTGCTCCAGTTTCCTCCCACACGTACAGGTTTGTAGGCTAATTGGCTTTAGTAAAGATTGTAAATTGTCGCTATTGTGTGTAGAATATTGCTAGTGTACAGGAAACGCTGGTCGGCGCAGACTGGTGGGCCGAAGGGTCTATTTTTGTGCTGTATCTCTGAACTAAATGATACTACACTAAGCTAAACTACTAGCTAAGCTAAACTAAATTAAAGTAAACTAAACATCTCCGCTCAGTCCGCCTTAACCTACCTGATCTCCCGGTTGCCAAACACTTCAACTCCCCCTCCCATTCCCAATCTGACCGTTCTGTCCTGGGCCTCCTCCATTGTCAGAGTGAGGCCCAGAGCAAATTGGTAGAACAGCACCTCATATTTTGCTTGGGTAGCTTACACGGCAGCGGTATGAACATTGACTTCTCTAATTTAAAGTAGCCCTTGCTTTCCCCTCTCTCTATCCCCTCCCCCTTCCCAGTTCTCCCATCAGTCTTACTGTTCCTGATTAAATTCTATCTCTGTACCACCCACTACCCTGACATCAGTCTGAAGGGTCTCGACCCGAAACTTCACGCATTCCTTCACTCCAGAGATGCTGCCTGTCCTGCAGACTTTATGTGCCAAGTCTGTGGCCGGCAGTGCTTAGTTACCAAAGGGGAAGGGGCATTGCTCGGATGCAGGCCCTGCCACTGGGTGCAGTTTGAATTTGGGAGCAGCGCTATTGGCCAGGACTTACCGGCGGTTATTTCAACGGCTGATTTCTGCCGGTATAAAGGCAGGTGCCGGTAAGCCATAAGTTAGTTCATTTACGTGAGGCGTTCACCGATGGGCTGGGTAACAGTCAATGCCACAGGTGGAGGTAGAGAGACAGAGGGAGGTGCACTGCTGTAAAACGGGCCCCGCGCATACCGAGACAAGTATTGTTTTTGTTCTCTCTCTTGCCAATAAATTAACGGACGAGTGGGCATTTTTTCTGTTCTACGAGTCAGATCCTTGAACCTGTTCCCTTGTTACAAGAGGGCACAGCTTTACATGTTTAAACTCCATGTGTGGGACAAGTTTTTTAACAAACGGTTGTTCCACCTTAAGCCTACATTGATTTTGATGTCCTTTAAATGGAAAAAAGGTTCTGAGTGTCTCTGTTTCCTCTCTCTTCTCCCCTCTCCCATCGGGCAAAAGGTATAGAAGTGTGAAAACCTCTAGATTCAGGGAAAGTTTCTTCCCAGTTGTCATCAGGCAACTGAATCATCCTACCACAACCAGAGAGCAGTGCTGAACTATTATCTACATCTTTGGTGACCCTCGGACTATCCTTGATCGGACTTTGCTGGCTTTATCTTGCAGTAAACGTTATTCCCTTATCATGTATCTATACACTGTAAATGGATCGGTTGTAATCATGTCTTGTCTTTCTGCTCACTGGATAGCACACAACAAAAGCTTGTCGTTGTACCTCGGTACATGTGACAATAAACTAAACTGAAACTGAAACTGAATCTTATATACCTCTAAGGTACACAAAATTGCTGGAGGAACTCAGCGGGTGCAGCAGCATCTATGGAGCGAAGGAAATAGGCGACGTTTCGGGCCGAAACCCTTCTTCAGACTGATGGGGGGTGGGGAAAGAAAGAAGGAAAAAGGGAGGAGGAGGAGCCCGAGGGCGGGCGGATGGGAGGGTGGGAGGAGACAGCTAGAGGGTGAAGGAAGGGGAGGGGACAGCACAGGCTAGCCAAATTGGGGGAATTCAATGTTGATGCCATAAGGGCGCAAGGACCCCAGACGGAATATGAGGTGCTGTTCCTCCAATTTCCGCTGTTGCTCACTCTGGCAATGGAGGAGACCCAGGACAGAGAGGTCGGATTGGGAATGGGAGGGGGAGTTGAAGTGCTGAGCCACCGGGAGGTCATGTAGGTTAAGGCGGACTGAGCGGAGGTGTTCGGCGAAACGGTCGCCCAACCTACGCTTGGTCTCACCGATGTAAATTAGCTGACATCTAGAGCAGCGGATGCAGTAGATGAGGTTGGAGGAGATACAGGTGAACCTTTGTCGCACCTGGAACGACTGCTTGGGACCTTGAATGGAGTCGAGGGGGGAGGTGAAGGGACAGGTGTTGCATTTCTTGCGGTTGCAACGGAAAGTGCCCGGGGAGGGGGTGGTGCGGGAGGGAAGGGAAGAATTGACGAGGGAGTTGCGGAGGGAGCGGTCTTTGCGGAAGGCAGACATGGGGGGAGATGGGAAGATGTGGCGAGTGGTGGGGTCACGTTGGAGGTGGCGGAAATGGCGGAGGATTATGTGTTGTATTTGCCGGCTGGTGGGGTGAAAGGTGAGGACCAGAGGGACTCTGCCCTTGTTGCGTGTGCGGGGATGGGGAAAGAGAGCAGTGTTGCGGGGTATGGATGAGACCCTGGTGTGAGCCTCATCTATGGTGGCGGAGGGGAATCCCCGTTCCCTGAAGAACGAGGACATTTCCGATGCCCTGGTATGAAATGTCTCATCCTGGGAACAGATGCGGCGTAGGCGGAGGAATTGGGAGTAAGGGATGGAGTCTTTACAGGGGGCAGGGTGGGAAGACGTGTAGTCCAGATAGCCATGTGAGTCAGTGGGTTTATAATGTATGTCGGTCAGGAGTCTGTCCCCTGCGATGGAGATGGTGAGGTCAAGGAATGGTAGGGAAGTGTCGGAAATCGTCCAGGTGTATTGGAGTGCCGGATGGAAGTTGGTGGTGAAGTGGATGAAGTCAGTCAGTTGTGTGTGGGTGCAGGAGGTGGCACCAAAGCAGTCGTCAATGTAGCGGAGGTAGAGGTCGGGGATGGGGCCCTGGTACGCATTGAACAAGGATTGTTCAACGTACCCGACAAAGAGGCAGGCGTAGCTGGGGCCCATGCGTGTGCCCATAGCTACGCCTTGTGTTTGGAGGAAATGGGAGGAGTCGAATGTAAAGTTATTGAGGGTGAGGACCAACTCCGCTAAGCGGAGGAGAGTGTCAGTGGCTGGGTAAAGGTTGCTCCTCTGGTCGAGGAAGAACCGGAGGGCTTTGAGGCCATCCTGGTGGGGGATGGAGGTGTAGAGTGACCGGACATCCATGGTGAAGATGAGGAGGTGAGGGCCCAGAGAGTGGAATGCGCGGAGGCGGCGGAGAGTGTCTGAGGTGTCTAGAACATAGGTGGGGAGGGATTTGACCAAGGGGGATAGGATGGTGTCAAGGTATGTGGAGATGAGTTCGGTGGGGCACGAACACGCAGAGACAATGGGTCTGCCGGGAGAGCCGGGTTTGTGGATTTTGGGGAGAAGGTAAAAACGGGCCGTGCGGGGCTGGGGAACGATGAGTTTGGAGGCTTGGTCAGGTAGGGCGTGGGAATTGATGAAGTCGGTGATGGTGCTAGAAATGGTGGCCTGGTGCTCGTCAGTGGGGTCATGGTCCAAGGGTAAGTAGGAGGAGGTGTCCGAGAGTTGGCGCTTAGCCTCAGCTTTGTAGAGATCGAAGCGCCAGACTACCACGGCACCTCCCTTGTCGGCTGGTTTGATGACCCAGTCTGGGTTTTTGCGGAGAGATTCGATGGCAGTGCGTTCAGAGGGGGAAAGATTGGAGTGAGACAGGGGAGTGGAGAAGTTGAGGCGGTTGACGTCGCGGCGGCAGTTCTGAATGAAGAGTTCCAGAGCCGGGACTTTCTGAGGGGGGTTCCACGAGGAGGGGGTGCGTTGGAGACGGGAAAAGGGGTCATCATTAGGGGGCGAGGACTCCTTCCCATGGAAGTGCGCTGTGAGGCGGAGACGACGGTAGAAGCTCTCCAAGTCATGGTGGGCGCGGAACTCATTGAGATGGGGACGGAGGGGGACAAAGGTGAGACCTCTGCTGAGGACAGACCGTTGAGTGGGGGAGAGGGGGAGGTCGGGGGGGATGGGGAACACCCGGCAGGGGTGGGAGTTGGGGCCAGAGGAAGGCAGGTGGGTAGACTGGGTACGGGGTTGTGGGTGTTGGAGGGGTGGTGGGTGGTCAGGGGGTGGGGGGGAGAGAGGGCTGTGAGGTGGGTGGGGAAGAGCGGGTGTGACATGGTTGGGGGGGGATGGGGGAGGGTCAGTGGAGCAGCCACTGAGGTTAGCACGGCTGGGCAGACGGGCGCTAGGACCCGGTGGAATTAAATCGAGGAGAGTGGGAGTAAGCAGCGTGAAGGCTGCAGGCCCAGTGCAGAGTCCAGGCTCCAGGTAAGGCGACGGCTGTGGGTTGCTGGAGGGGGGTGGAGTGGCGCGGGTCAACGGACCCGATGGTCGGAGTCCAGCGGCGCGGACGCATTCCACTCTCTGGGCCCTCACCCCCTCATCTTCACCATGGATGTCCGGTCACTCTACACCTCCATCCCCCACCAGGATGGCCTCAAAGCCCTCCGGTTCTTCCTCGACCAGAGGAGCAACCTTTACCCAGCCACTGACACTCTCCTCCGCTTAGCGGAGTTGGTCCTCACCCTCAATAACTTTACATTCGACTCCTCCCATTTCCTCCAAACACAAGGCGTAGCTATGGGCACACGCATGGGCCCCAGCTACGCCTGCCTCTTTGTCGGGTACGTTGAACAATCCTTGTTCAATGCGTACCAGGGCCCCATCCCCGACCTCTACCTCCGCTACATTGACGACTGCTTTGGTGCCACCTCCTGCACCCACACACAACTGACTGACTTCATCCACTTCACCACCAACTTCCATCCGGCACTCCAATACACCTAGGACGATTTCCGACACTTCCCTACCATTCCTTGACCTCACCATCTCCATCGCAGGGGACAGACTCCTGACCGACATACATTATAAACCCACTGACTCACATGCTATCTGGACTACACGTCTTCCCACCCTGCCCCCTGTAAAGACTCCATCCCTTACTCCCAATTCCTCCGCCTACGCCGCATCTGTTCCCAGGATGAGACATTTCATACCAGGGCATCGGAAATGTCCTCGTTCTTCAGGGAACGGGGATTCCCCTCCGCCACCATAGATGAGGCTCACACCAGGGTCTCATCCATACCCCGCAACACTGCTCTCTCTCCCCATCCCCGCACACGCAACAAGGGCAGAGTCCCTCTGGTCCTCACCTTTCACCCCACCAGCCGGCAAATACAACACATAATCCTCCGCCATTTCCGCCACCTCCAACGTGACCCCACCACTCGCCACATCTTCCCATCTCCCCCCATGTCTGCCTTCCGCAAAGACCGCTCCCTCCGCAACTCCCTCGTCAATTCTTCCCTTCCCTCCCGCACCACCCCCTCCCCGGGCACTTTCCGTTGCAACCGCAAGAAATGCAACACCTGTCCCTTCACCTCCCCCCTCGACTCCATTCAAGGTCCCAAGCAGTCGTTCCAGGTGCGACAAAGGTTCACCTGTATCTCCTCCAACCTCATCTACTGCATCCGCTGCTCTAGATGTCAGCTAATTTACATCGGTGAGACCAAGCGTAGGTTGGGCGACCGTTTCGCCGAACACCTCCGCTCAGTCCACCTTAACCTACATGACCTCCCGGTGGCTCAGCACTTCAACTCCCCCTCCCATTCCCAATCCGACCTCTCTGTCCTGGGTCTCCTCCATTGCCAGAGTGAGCAACAGCGGAAATTGGAGGAACAGCACCTCATATTCCGTCTGGGGTCCTTGCGTCCCTATGGCATCAACATTGAATTCTCCCAATTTGGCTAGCCCGTGCTGTCTCCTCCCCTTCCTTCACCCTCTAGCTGTCTCCTCCCACCCTCCCATCCGCCCGCCCTCGGGCTCCTCCTCCTCCCTTTTTCCTTCTTTCTTTCCCCACCCCCCATCAGTCTGAAGAAGGGTTTCGGCCCGAAACGTCGCCTATTTCCTTCGCTCCATAGATGCTGCTGCACCCGCTGAGTTCCTCCAGCAATTTTGTGTACCTTCGATATTCCAGCATCTGCAGTTCCCTTTTGAACACTCTTATATACCTCTATCAGGTCCCCCCTACAACCTCCTTTGAAGCAGTGAAAACAAGCCCAGCCTATCGAATACTCCTCGTAACTAAAGTTGTCCAGCGGCACAGTGGTGCATAAGTAGAGTTCATAAGATTATAAGGTCATAAGTGATAGGAGAGGACTTAGGCCATTTGGCCCATCAAGTCTACTACGCCATTCAGCTGTAGCTGATCTATCTCTACCTCCTAACCCCATTAACCTGCCTTCCCCCCATAAACTCTAATACCTGTATTGTAGATTGACTATGTCACCACAAGCCTCTCCCGCGACATTCTCGCCTCCGGATTCTCCGCCTCATCTTTCAGGAGAGGGAGGAGAGGGTCTGGTCTGGACGCACTCGGGCCGTGACAGTAGACCGCCAGATAGATATGGCGAGTATGTTTAACTCCATGGCATGGGTGTCCTTTCACATTTAGTTTTTTAGGGGGAAGGATGTAGCTTGACTATACATGTTAGCCAATCACACATAGTTAGCATCATTAACCCCACCCCGCCATAACATTTATATTAACACTTGCTTCTGGCACTACTCAGTTCGAGCAGCAGTTGGCATGTTCTGACGTCTAACCATCCTTCATGCTGTTAAAGTTTAAGTGCTGATTAAAGATGATTTTGGATCACATAGCGTGTCTGGAGTTCATCTACATGTACTAATCAAGCATCCATCTATCTCTGCCTTAAATATATCCACTGACTTGGCAACTTTCGACGTTGTTGCCTTGCAATACACAGAGTTAAGTGCAACACATGTAAAGCATCTTGTGAGTGTTTTATTACTACATAATACCACACAGCTACAGGTTGTTGCTTCTCCTCAGGCGAGGATTGATTGCAACAAGAGAACAAGAGCTTTACACATATCATTTCATGTCAGGTGACCATATAACCATATTGATGTCATGTGACAATAACTTGACTTGCACTCATGACAACCTGCATCAGGCCAAGTTTGTTATACCAGGCAATGTTGAATATATCGCTGCTAAAGTCACGGCTGTCTCTCTCCAACTCTTCCACAAATTCACTCAGCAGGTTTTCAATGTCCTGACCGTCAATTTTCTGGGTGAAGGTTCTGCAAAATAATCGAGTAACATTATCAGCCATGTCTGCCCTGCATCGACATCGATGTTAGGCAGCGAGATGAAGGTTGGTTCATGGAGTTATTTGGTGGGTCTTTGATGTTGGTATTTATCAAAGAGTGACAACTACATTTGCTCCTTAAGAATAAGGGCTTGGGCCATTTAGCACTGAGATGAGGAAAACCTTTTTCACCCAGAGAGTTGTGAATCTGTGGAATTCTCTGCCACAGAAGGATGTAGAGGCCAATTCACTGGATGTTTTCAAGAATGAGTTAGACATAGCTCTTAGGGCTAATGGAATCAAGGGATATGGAGAGAAAACAGGAACGGGGTACTGATTTTGGATGATCAGCTATGATGATATTGAATGGCAATGCTGGCTCAAAGGCCTACTCCTGCACCTATTTTCTATGTTTCTGTTTCTATGTTTCCTGCTAGATATTTATCAGTATTTGGCAGAGGTTGCTTGGTGTGGTGCTGATGTGTTAGGTCATTCGTCCCATCTAGTCTACTCCGCCATTTAGTCCTGGCTGCTCTATCTTTCCCTCTCAAGCCCATTCTCCTGCCTTCACCCCATAACCTTTGGAACCCTTTGGTCAAGAATCTCCGCCTTAAAAATATTCATTGACGGCCTCCACATCTGTCCATGGCAATGAATTCCACAGATTCACCACCCTCTTGCTAAAGAAATTCCTCCTCATCTCCTTTCTGAAGGTGCTTCTTTTTATTCTGAGGCTATGGCCTCTGGTCTTAGACTCTACTGCGAGTGGAAACATCCTCTCCACATCCACTCTATCCAGGCCTTTCACCATTGAATAGGTTACAATCAGCATTCGTCCATTCAGGAGGCTGAGAGTTTTGTGTAGAACACAATATCAGACTGTGAAAGGAGAGAGAGCTGCCAGCCTCATAAGTAGGGAAGCAGCATCGAGAAAAGCAGGCCATTCGGCCCACCAAGTCCATGCTGATAATTGATCACCCGTTCACACAATTTCCATGCTATTCCACTTTCCCATCCACTCCCTACACACTGGGGGCAAATTTACAGAGGGCCGATTAGAGTCATAGAGTCACAGAATGATGCAGTGTGGAAACAGGCCCTTTGGCCCAACTTGCCCACACTGGCCAACATGTCCTAGCTACATTAGTCCCACCTGCCTACATTTGGTACATCTATCTACTATCTATATATTACTAAAACTCTCATCTTGTTTGTTTGTTTGTTTATATGTGTGTGTGCGCGATAATCCAACACCCTGCTAAAACGGTTCACGATAGCGCAACAATTTTTGGCCCACCTGACTCACCATTGTACTGGGATGTAAAAGAAACATCGTTCGGATTGATGTTATATTTTACAAGTTATTGCCATTTTAATCTTTTCAAACCACTTTTCCACTTGGCCTGTCCGTCAGCCATGTTCAATGTCACAATGACGTCACAATGGGATGCTGAATCTCATTTACATAAAAATCGCGATTTTCAATAAAACTCAGTTCTAATCAAATTCTTCCATTTTAATTAACAGATAACATTGTGTTTAGGTTATTTTAAAGAAGAAACGTGATTTTCATTGATAATTTCTTTTTCCCCGGCAATTTTATTGTGAGGGAGGGGGATGGGTGGCATAGGGGAGGTTTCATTAAAAAAAATCACAATTTTCATTGAGGGGGGTGGGATAGGGGGGAGGTGAGGAGTGGGAGAGCAGGAGGGGAGAGGGTTTATGGAGGCGGGAGGGAGTGATGGAGGGTAGGGGAATGGAAGAGGATAGAGGGGACAGAGGAGGGAGAGGTGAGGGAGGGAGTGAGGACGGGAGGAGGAGAGGGGAAAGAAGAGGGAGGGTGAAGAGGAAGGGTGGGAGTGCTGGGGATGAAGGAGAATGGAGGAGGATAGCGGTTGGAAGAGGGATGGTGAGGCCCAGTTGCGGAAGGGTTGCCGTGACTCGAGTCACAACGGGGATCTCTGGCGTCACAACGGGAACCCGTCAGCCGCGACTGCGGAGCAGGGGGTTATAGGTGAGTGGTGGAATATTGCGTTGGGGGTACGTGGCATGTGGGCCCCACTTGGTCTAGTATCTCTCTAAACCTGTCCTATCCATGTACCTGTCTAACAGTTTTTTTAAATGTTGGGATAGTTCCAGCCTCAACTTCCTCCTCTGGCACCCACCTCCCTTTGTGTGAAAACATTACCCCTCAGATTCCAATTCAATCTTTTCCCCTTCACCTTAAACCTATGTCCTCTGGTCTTCGATTCACTTACTGGATTATTGCGTTTAGTTTTGGTCTCCTAATTTGAGGAAGACATCCTTGTGATTGAGGCAGTGCAGCATAGGTTCACGAGATTGATCCCTGGGATGGCGGGACTGTCATATGAAGAAAGATTGAAAAGACTAGGCTTGTATTCACTGGAATTTAGAAGGATGAGGGGTTATCTTATAGAAACATATAAAATTATAAAAGGACTGGTCAAGCTAGATGCAGGAAAAATGTTCCCAATGTTGGGCGAGTCCTGAACCAGGGGCCGCAGTCTTAGAATAAAGGGGAGGCCATTTAAGACTGAGGTGAGAAAAAAACATGTTCACCCAGAGAGTTGTGAATTTGCTGTGGAGGCCAAATCACTGGATGGATTTAAGAGAGAGTTAGATAGAGCTCTAGGGGCTAGTGGAGTCAAGGGATATGGGGAGAAGGCAGGCTCGGGTTATTGATTGGGGACGATCAGCCATGATCACAATGAATGGCGGTGCTGGCTCGAAGGGCCGAATGGCCTCCTCCTGCACCTATTTTCTATGTTTCTACATTTCTATTCTGGGTAAGATTGAACCGATCTATTCCTCTCATGATTTTATACACCTCAATTAGATCACCCTCATCCACCTGTGCTCCAAGGAATAGTCCCAGCCTACTCAACCTCTCCCTACAGCTCAGACCCTCTAGGCCTGGCAATATCCTCATAAATCTTCTCTGTACCCTTTCCAGCTTGACAACCTCCTTCCTATAACATGGTGCCCACAACTGAACACAATAACCGATAAACCCGCACGTGTTTGGGATGTGGGAGGGAAACCTGTGCACCCGGAGGAAACCCACGCGGTCACAGGGAGTACGTGCAAACTCCACACCCGAGGTCAGGATCGAACCCGGGTGTTCGGCATTGTGACACAGCGGCTCCACCAAGAAGTTGCCAGAAAGGTTAAACATTTTTGTTTGTGTGTTTCGTGAACATGTAGCTAGGTTATCACTGAATATGGAGTTAGTTATTGTCCTATAGCATAAGTGTACAGGTGGTTTAGATGCTACCTTGGCTTTCTTCGTTGAGTGCTTATCCTGGTGTTATAGCACAAGTACTTTGTGCTTTAACAGTAAAACTGAGGTTCAGTCCAAACATCGTACACCACCATTTTTGGGCGGCACGGTGGCGCAGCGGTAGAGTTGCTGCCTTCCAGAGCCAGAGACCCAGGTTCGATCCTGACTACGGGTGCTGTCTGTACAGAGTTTATACATTCTCCCCGTGACCTGCGTGAGTTATCTCCAGGATCTCTGGTTACCTCCCACACTTAAAGACGTACAGGTTTGTTGGTTAATTGGGTTTGGAATAATTGTAAATTGTCCCTAGTGTGTGTAGGATAGACGCAGGCCTCTACATGCTGCACCGGATCTACTCCTTTGTGGATGAACCAGGTGGCTACGTGAGGATTATGTTCTTCGACTTCTCAAGTGCGTTCAACACCATCCAACCCCTGATTCTGAATGACAAGCTTGAGAAGATGGGGGTGGACTCCACCTTTAACTCCTTGATATGCAACTACCTGACGGGTCGACCACAGTTTGTTAAGCTAGGGGACTGTGTCTCTGGCACAGTGGTGTGCAATGTTGGAGCCCCACAGGGAGCGGTTCTGGCCCCGTTCCTCTTCACCCTGTATACTGCAGACTTCAATTATAAGTCTGACACATGCCACGTACAGAAATATTCAGATGACACAGCGATAGTGGCATGTGTAAGGAACGGGCATGAGGAGGAATACAGGAACTTGACCAGTGCCTTCTGTGTCTGGAGTAAAGAGAACTGTCTCATCCTGAATACAACCAAGACTAAAGAGATGGTGGGTACACAAAAAAGCTGGAGAAACTCAGCGGGTGCAGCAGCATCTATGGAGCGAAGGAAAAAAGCAACGTTTCGGCCCGAAACGTTGACTTTTTCCTTCGCTCCATAGATGCTGCTGCACCCGTTGAGTTTCTCCAGCTTTTTTGCGTACCTTCGATTTTCCAGCATCTGCAGTTCCTTCTTAAACATTAATGAGATGGCGGTTAACTTTGGCAGGTCCAAGCTCCCCCTTCAGCCGGTCAACGCTGCAGGGGCTGACATTGAGGTGGTGCAGACATATAAATACCTTGGAGTGCACCTGGATAACAAACTGGACTGGTCTGTCAACTCTGACGCCTTCTACAAAAAAGGCCAGAGCAGACTCTTTTTCCTCAGAAGGCTCAAATCCTCCAATGTGCGTAATGATATGCTGCACATGTTTTACAACACTGTGGTTGCAAGTGTTATTTTCTACGATGTTGTCTGCTGGGGCAACAGCATTAGTGCAAAAAACAACAAGAAGCTGGACAAACTAGTTAAACGGGATAGCTCAGTGCTGGAGGGGAGAGTGGACTCTGGGATGGATGTGCTTGAGAGGCGTAAGGTGCAGGTCATCCTGAAAAACCCCGGGCATTCCCTCCATGTAATTCTGGAGAGTGAAAAGAACACTCGGAACAACAGCCGGCTTCTCTCCCTGCGCTGTGGAACGGACCGGTTCAGGAGATCCTTCACCCCTGCAACCATTAGATTTTATAATACACACCACTAGGCTGTAGAGGGATGCATTTTTGCATTCTTTAATTTTTAATTGTTAATTATTGGTCTTTTTAAGTATTTATTGCTCTCAGTTAATGTCCACATTGTATTTTATGTAGACGTTCGTTTTGAATGTGTGGGTTTGTTGGTCGGGGGCTTCTGGTCGGCGTGGACTCGGTGGGCTGAAGGGCCTGTTTCCGCGCTGTGTCTCTAAACTAATGTATCTTGAGTGCCAGTGACAAAATGTACTTACCGCGTGAAATAAGAAAGGGATGGTTCCTCTGTGATTGTAACTGCGGGATTAGTCGGCTGAGGCGGATCGAGGACGAAGAAAGGTATCAAAAGAGACACTGCAAATTTGTTTTGTATTTTTCCATCCACCAAGTATCCTTGAATCACCAAAGGACCAGCGACAGGAACAAAAGCAGCTGTTGTTTAACAAAGGCATCATTACTATAACATCATCTGTGGCATTGATCACGATGAATCAAGGTTTAGATTTAAGTTTAGCTTCATGTTTATCATTGTTCTGTGTAGTGAGGTACAGTGAAAAGCTTTGTTCTGCACCCTATCCAAACAGATCAGATATACCATACACAGATATAATCAGTTCAAACTCAAGTACAACAGGTAGAGCAAAGGGGAAGATACACAGTGCAGAATATAGTTCTCAGCATTGTAGCGCACCAGTCCCAGAGACAAAGTCCAATTGTCCGCACTGGGGTAGAGGTGAATCGGACAGTACCCTAGCTTATGGAAGGACCGTTCAGAAGCTTGATAGCAGAGGGGAAGAAGCTGTTCCTGAGTCTGGTGGTGCGGGCTTTCAAGCTTCTGTACCTACCGCCGGGGTGGGACAAGTCTTTGATTATGTTGGCTGCTTTCCCGAGGCAGTGTGAAGTGTGGATGGAGTCAATGGTGGGGAGTCTGGTCTGTGTGATGGACTGGGCTACATCTACAACTCTCTGCAGTTTCTTGCAGTTGTGGGCAGAGCTGTTCCCAAACCAAGCTGTGATGCAAGCCAACGTTATGCTTTCTACAGTGCATCTGTGGAGGTTAGTAGGAGTTATTTCAAACATTTCTTTAGTCTCTTCAGGAAGAAAGGCATTGTTGTGCCTTCTTGGCTGTTGCATCAACAGTCCAGGACAGGTCTCTGGCAATATCACAAGTTATCGGTGGGAGCAGTTCATTCAATAATCCAAAGATACAACATTGAAACCAGCCCTTCATCCCACCGAGTCCATGCCCATCATCGATTTGTCCCTTCACACTTACCTCACTTGCACATCCACTCCCTGCACACTAGGGGGCAATACCCAGAGGTCAATTGACCTACAAACCCACACGTAATTGGGATGTGGGAAGAATCCGGAGGACCTGGAGGAAACCCACATGGTCACAGGGAGAACGTGCAAACTCAACCCAGAAACAACAACCGAGATCAGGATGGAACCCGGGTCTCTACCGCTGCGAGGCAGCAGAATATGAAAGGCCTGGATAGAGTGGATGTGGAGAGGACGGTTCCATTAATGTGAGAGTCTAGGACCAGAGGTCACAGCCTCAGAATAAAAGGACACTCCTTTAGAAAGGGGATGAGGAGGAATTTCTTTAGTCAGAGGGTGGTGAATCTGTGGAATTCATTGCCACAGACACTGTGGAGGCCAAGTCAGTGGATATTTTTAAGGCAGGGATCGATAGATTCTTGATTGGTGCGGGTGTGAGCGGTTACGGGGAGAAGGCAGGAGAATGGGGGTCGGAGAGAAAGATGGAACAGCCATGAATGAATGGTGGAGTAGACTTATGTGGCACAGCCGGAGACTTGCTGCCTTACAGCGCTTGCAGCACCAGAGACCCGGGTTTGATCCCGCCCACGGGGGAAAATGGAGGAGGACTGGCCAAATGTTGTGCCTTCCACCACAGTGTTGTGGTGGATGTTTATGTGAGATTTTTATTGTGTTTTTGTGTGTTCATTTTCATTGTACCGCTGCTGGCAAATTCATTGTGGACTCACGGTGATGTGGACTCATGGTGCTGTCTGTACGGAGTTTGTACGTTCTCCCCGTGACCGCGTGGGTTTTCTCCGAGATCTTCACTTTCCTCCCACACTCCAAAGATGTACAGGTTTATAGGTCTAAGTGTAAATTTTCCCTAGTGAGTGTAGGATAGTGTTAATGTGTGGGCATCGCCGGTCGGTGAGGACTCGGTGGGCCGAAGGGCCTGTTTCTGCGCCGTATCACGAAACTAAACGAAACATCAGCTGCTGCTAAAGATGAATATTGGAATTGTCCGCTACTTTGTGAAGCTGACTGGGGCTCTGACATACCTGCATCATTGACACCGCGGGCGTATGTGAATACCATCTCCTCGCCAGCCGCTAGGGCACTCTCCATATCCATCCCATTCACTTCTGCAAGCACCCAACGCACTTTATCAAACACATCCAGCTCATACGTCTGTCAGAGTGGAAGAGGCGTCAGCACAAGGCACAACATGTATAATTACTGCAGATACAAAATGCTGCTGCTGCCGACTGACGCTGTTTGACACTAAAACACACACACGCACAAAGTGCTGGAGAAACTCAGCGGGCCCGGCAGCATCTCTGGAGGATATGATGGGAATTGTTTTGGGTCAGGACTGATTGTTGTAGGGGGGTGAAAGTTGGAAGAGTGTTGAGGGGTGCACTCTAATGCCCCTGTCCCACTTAGGAAACCTGAACGGAAACTTCTGGAGACTTTGTGCCCCACCCAAGGTTTCCGTGCGGTTCCCGGAGGTTTTTGTCAGTCTCCCTACCTGCTTCCACTACCTGCAACCTCCGACAACCACCCGCAACCTCTGGGAACTGCACGGAAACCTTGGGTGGGGCGCAGAGTCTCCAGAGGTTTCTGTTCAGGTTTCCTTAGTGGGACAGGGGCATTACCCTCACCCCACCCCCTAGCACCTACATCCCTTCCTCTGCCTTCACTTTTCATGCTTCCTCTGGCTTGATCTTATCTCAGACCTTTTTGTCAAACATAGAAACATAGAAAATAGGTGCAGGAGTGGGCCATTCGGCCCTTCGAGATCATCCACAATCAGTACCCCATTCCTGCTTTCTCCCCATATCCCCTGATTCCATTAGCCCTGAACTCTATCTCTCCCTTAAATGCATCTTCCCATCTCTGGTCTTTGTCCAACCATCTGCCAACCTGTATTCACCTATCACTCGTAAGGCTTTGTCCAGCCCCACCCCCACCCCCCACCTCTCTTCCAGGCTTCTGGCCCCAACTACAAATAGTCTGAAGAAGAGTTCCACCCTGAATCCATGTCCTCCAGAGATCCTGTCTGATCCACTGAGTTACTCCAGCTCTGTGGCTTTAATTAAAAGCATAAGTGAATAGAGTTGAGGGGGGAGGGGATTTACTTGGCAGATGCTTGGACAAAGGCCAGGCATGAGAGGAATAGATCGGGTAGATGCACAGTCTCTTGCCCAGAGTAGGTGAATCGAAAACCAGAGGACGTAGGTTTAAGGTGAAGGGGATAAGTTTGAATAGGAATCTGAGAGTTAACGTGGGTGCATGGAACAAGCTGCCAGAGGAGGTAGTTGAGGCTGGGACTATCCCAACGTTTAAGAAACAGTTAGACAGGTACATGGATAGGACAGGTTTGGAGGGATATGGACCAAATGCAGGCTCTAGTGTAGCTGGGACATGTTGGCTGGTGTGGGCAAGTTGGGCCGAAGGGCCTGTTTCCGCACTGCATCACTCTATGACTCTATGAAAAGACAAAAGACATTGAGATAAGGAGATAACGAGTCAAGGATTGAAACGTGAAGCCGGAGGAAGGGATGCAGGTGGAAGTGGATGGGGGAAAGGGAAAGGGGCATAATTGTAGGAGGAATGGGTGCACATTCAGGTGGGGCACAGAGGGCAGGGCAAGGGGTGAGGGGGTGTTTGTGGGTTTTGCAACTATCGTGAAGCATCAACGTTCGAAACGATCGCCGAGCCTACGCTTGATCTCGCCGATGTACTGTATAAGAGTCCACATCTTGAAACATAAGATTGTTAAGGGCTTGGACAGGCTAGAGGCAGGAAACATGTTCCCGATGTTGGGAGAGTCCAGAACCAGGGGCCACAGTTTAAGAATAAGGAGTAAGCCATTTAGAACGGAGACGAGGAAACACTTTTTCTTACGGAGAGTGGTGAGTCTGTGGAATTCTCTGCCTCAGTGGGCGGTGGAGGCAGGTTCTCTGGATGCTTTCAAGAGAGAGCTAGATAGGGCTCTTAAAAATAGCGGAGTCAGGGGATATGGGGAGAAGGCAGGAACGGGGTACTGATTGGGGATGATCAGCCATGATCACATTAAATGGCGGTGCTGGCTAGAAGGGCCAAATGGCCTACTCCTGCACCTATTGTCTATTGAACAACGGATACAGTAGATGTGGTTGAAGGGGGTGCAAGTGAACCTCTGCCTCACCTGAAAGGGCTGTCGGGGTCCTTGGACAGAGTCGAGGGGGGAGGTAAAGGGACAGGTGTTGCATCTCCTGCGGTTGCAGGGGAAGGTACCTAGGGAGGGGGTGGTTTGGGTGGGAAGGGATGAGTTAACCAGGGAGTTGCGGAGGGAACGGTATCTGGGGAAGGCGGAAAGAGGTGGAGATGGGAAGATGTGATTGGTGAAATAAATAAGGCAGCTGTTTGCACCTACCCCGAGACTGATAACTTTCTGTGGACGAAGGCAGAAGACCTCTTTGCAGAAGTTATCCACATCTTCATTGGCTCCAGCTCGTGTAAAGAGAAGCCCAAAGAGGGAAGACAAAGTTAAACACAGTCTCAGCATTGTGGTGCCGATAGCTGAACCTTCCCACTGTGTCTCAGCAGCTTCAGGTGGATGTGATGTTAGACGCCTTGATTCACCTCCTTATGTACTCCTTCGTGACTGTTGTTTTTGAATATAAGATGCTCCAGGCAATCTGATTAAATGATGATATGAAAAGTAGCTGACTATCCAAACACAAAAAATATACGGAGCAAATATAGGGGGGCACAGTGGTGCAGCGGGTAGAGCCACTGCCTCACAGCGCTGAGATCACAACCTCGGGAGCTGCCTGTGCGTGGAGTTTGCACGTTCTCCCTGTGACCGCGTGGGTTTCCTCCGGGTGCTCCGGATTCCCCCCCACATCCCAAAGACGTGCGGGTTTGTAGGTTAATCGGCCCTCTGTAAATTGCCCCTCATGTACAGAGTGGATGTAAAAGTGGGAAAACATAGAACCAGTGTGAACGGGTGATTGGTGGTCAGCGTGGACTCGGTGGGCCGAGTGGCCTCTTTCCATGCTGTGCCTTTCAATTCAACTCCAAAGATTTAAGGAACAAAATGCCGGAGGAACTCAATGGGTCAGTAAGTCTGCCCCAACATTCAATATGATCATATTGAATTGAATTGAATTGAATCCTTTATTTGTCATTCAGACCTTTTGGTCTGAACGAAATGCTGTTGCCTGCAGTCATACATGTAATAATAACAACACACAATAAACACAAATTAACATCCACCACAGTGAGTTCACCAAACACCTCCTCACTGTGATGGAGGCAGAAGTGGCCCAGAACAATACTCTGCTGACTATCCCATCTACCAACTCCCCAGGCCATCGTCCAGCTCGACTTTAGTTTAGTTTACAGATACAGCGCGGAAACAGACCCTACTGCCCACCGAGTCCACGCCGACCAGCGATCCCCCCGTACACCAGCACTATCCTACACACACCAGGGACAATTCACACTTTTTACCAAAGCCACACACTGGTCCTCACAGTGACACAGTTACACACACACTGGCCCTCAGAGTGACACAGTTACACACACACTGGCCCTCAGTGTGACACAGTTACACACACACTGGTCCTCACAGTGACACAGTTACACACACACTGACCCTCAGAGTGACACAGTTACACACACACTGACCCTCACAGTGACACAGTTACACACACACTGACCCTCATAGTGACACAGTTACACACACACTGGCCCTCAGCGTGACACAGTTACACACACACTGACCCTCACAGTGACACAGTTACACACACATTGGCCCTCAGTGTGACACAGTTACACACACACTGACCCTCAGAGTGACACAGTTACACACACACTGACCCTCACAGTGACACAGTTACACACACACTGGCCCTCAGCGTGACACAGTTACACACACACTGACCCTCACAGTGACACAGTTTCACACACTGACCTCTCCCATCACCCCACTGAAAGTGACATAACGGGATTGGAATTGGGACGCTCAATTAGACTTAATTACTTGGTAAATTAGACTGGCCTCGTCTAGGAAATATTGAATGTTGTCAAGTTTGGGTAGTTGAGACATGAACAGTTTTTAATGAGTTGCTGTAACTCTGAACATGTGATTCTCCACCCAACTGGCTTACATTTGGAGATTTGCATCTCTTGATCTTTCTACTGATGCCATTTGCATTTCATCATCTCTAGTTTAGAGCAGACATGGACAGTTTACTTTGCATGAAACAAATAGCAGATATTCAAATACTTTGCCGTGTGAAGCAGGGAACTATCCCATGAGGTTCCTGGGGATTTGGTTCCCAGTTGATCACACAAACCCACCTCCCTTCCTTAATAATAATAATAATACATTTTATTTATGGGCGCCTTTCAAGAGTCTCAAGGACTTACAAAAATTTAGCAGGTAGAGGAAAAACATGTAAGGGGAATGAAATAAATAGTAGAGACATGACTAGTACACAAAGTAAAGACAGAATTCAATACAAAACACAATATGAGGCAATTAATGCACATATGAAAAGGGAGGGGGACGTGGGGCTAAGGATAGGCAGAGGTGAAGAGATGGGTCTTGAGGTGGGACTGGAAGATGGTGAGGGACACGGAATTGCGGATCAGTTAGGGGAGGGAGTTCCAGAGCCTGGGAGCTGCCCTGGAGAAGGCTCTGTCCCCAAAACTGCGGAGGTTGGACTTGTGGATGGAGAGGAGACCGGCTGATGTGGATCTGAGGGACCGTGAGGGTTGGTAGGGGGAGAGGAGGTCAGTGAGATATGGGGGGTCCAGATGGTGGAGGGCTTTGTAGGTGAGGATCAGGATTTTGTAGTTGATCCGGTGGGAGATGGGAAGCCAGTGAAGTTGTTTGAGGACTGGAGTGATGTGATGCCAGGATTTGGTGTGGGTGATGAGTCGGGTGGCTGCGTTCTGGACCAGTTGGAGTTGGTTGATGTAGGTGGAGCTGATGCCAAGGAGAGGTGAGTTGCAGTAGTCCAGTCGGGAGGAGATGAAGGCATGGATGAGTCTTCCAGCAGCGGGAGGTGTGAGAGAGGGTCTGAGTTTGGCGATGTTGCGGAGATGGAAGAAGGAGGTTTTAATGACATGGCGGATGTGAGGCTCAAGGGAGAGGGTGGAATCAAAGATCACGCCAAGGTTCCTTGGGCTCCATCTACACTTCACGCTGCCTCAACCGTATATGAAGCATCTTATCGGGATGCATCACAGCTTGGTTCGGGAACAGCTCCATCCAACATCCCAAGAAATTGCAGAGAATTGTGGACGCAGCCCAGACCATCACACAAACCAATCTCCCTTCCATTGACTCTATCCACACCTCAAGCAGCCTCGGCAAGGCCAGCAACATAATGAAGGACCAGTCTTTCCACATTCATTCCTTCATCTCCCCTCTCTCATCAGGCAAGAGGTACAGAAGTTTGAAAACGCACAGCTGTAGATTCAGGGACAGTTCGTGCCCAGCTGAGAACCAAGGCAAGTGAACCATCCTCTGACAATCTCGAGTGGGGTCCTGACCTACTGTCTATCTCATTGGAGTCCTTTGAACTTTCTTTAAACCAACTTTATTGGATTTAAATGCTATATCTAACTGCTGTCCCCTTTATCCTTTGTCTGTGACTGTGAACGACATGACTGTATCCGTGTTTAGTGTTTCCATTGACTGGATAGCACACAAACAAGATCAAGAGATTAGTGGGCAAAATTAGAGCACATGGTATTGGGGGTAGGGTATTAACATGGATAGAGAACTGGTTGGCAGACAGGAAGCAAAGTGTAGGAATTAACGGGTCCTTTTCAGAATGGCAGGCAGTGACTAGTGGGGTGCCGCAAGGCTCAGTGCTGGGACCCTAGTTATTTAAAATATATATTAACGATTTAGACGAGGTCCATGTTTGCGGATGACACAAGGTGCTGGAGGAACTTAGTGTGTGAGGCAAGATATGGGGATGGAAGGGACAGGTGATGTTTCGGGTCAGGACCCTTCTTCAGACTGAGAGGAGTTGCGGGAATGAGCTGAGAGAGAGAGGTGGGGGTGGGGTGGCAAAAACCCAGGCAAGTTATTAAAAAATGTCCACAACACAAACATCCCCACAGCGGCACCAAAGTTCCCCACTGTGAGGGAAGGAACCAAAGTCCTGTCAACCTCCTCACCGATGTTCCCCAATGTCCACCCGTGGTCGTAGCCTCCCGAGCCCCCCGCAGTCGCCGCTACGGGCGGCCCGATGTACAGGCCCTCTCGCCGGGAACAATGGAACCCCGACGTCGAAAGGTAGAATATCCTCAGATGCCTGGACCTCTGAATCGGCCACCTCCCACCGGAGTCCGCGGCTCCCAATGTCCACAGGCCGAGCTGGGCGGAGATTCACGCTGGCGACTCCCAGAAAAGGGTCCCAGGACCCCGCGATGTTGGTCAGCTCCGCCCGCATTTGGAGCTCCGCGAACCACAGCTCCGCGATGTCGATGCAGCAGTCGCTACACTCCGGAGCGTCAAATGGTGATCCCAGTTGAGGCATCGCCCGCTCCACGATGTATCCAGCGCTGCGCAGCCGCTGCTGAAGCTGTGGTCTGGTCCCGGCAGGAAAGGCCGCACCAATCCAGCTGGTAGGCCGCGGGCCGAGAACGTGACTCGGACAATAGTCGCATCCTCGCCAGGAAGTGACAGAAAGATGGTTTCCCCCCTTACCCTACCCTCTTCCCCCCACATAAAACACCAAAAAATATGTACATTAAACATAACAAAATATAAAATAGACACCAGACTGAAGGCAGAGGCAGCCAGTAACAGCACCACTGGATGTTATATGAGAGTAGGAGTGAAATATAAAGCATGAGAGAGATGTGGGTGAAAGGGGGGTAGAGAAAGAGGGGGGTGAATAAGATCATGTTTTTTTTATATGTATATATTTTTACCTTTTCTTATATATTTAAAATTGCTCTTGTGAATCGCACCGTGGGATTGACTTTTAAATTTCGTTGTACCATGTGCAATGACAATAAAGAGATTCATTCATTCATTCATCATGAGATGATAAGACATGGGAGCAGCATTGGGCCATTCTTCCTATAGAGTTTGCTCCGCCATTCGATCACTGCTGATCTGTTTTTCCCTCTCAGCCCCATTCTCCCGCATTCTCCCCGTAACCTTTGAGACCATAACTAATCAAGAAGCTATCAATCTCCGCTTTACTCAACACAGCACTAGCGTTGTTGCCTTTCCTGGTCGCATCCTCTCCCTTCCACGTGACAGGGATGGAATCCTAAATAGTTTACTCTTGCTTGGAAATACAGAATCTCAACCATCCCCCCGACCCGACACGACCGCGCCCACCATCCATCACCCGTTCACACTAGTTATCCCACTTTCTCATCCACTCCCTGCACACGAAGGATAAAGTATTGAATATTGTGCCTGAAAGTGGCGGCTGTTTTACCATTCGGTCGCGAGACGGACCCCCAGTGGGGGTCTCTCTTATACAGGGATTCTGCCCCTTTATAGTGGGGACAATGGCTGGAGGGTATTACACCGAGGAGTCCCTTGCAACCAATTCCTGAGCCAGTTCACAGACTCGTCAGACACCTATCTGGACCTACCAAGTAATCACGTCTAATTGTGCGTTCAAATTCCAATCCCTTTATGTGTCACTTACATTGGGATGATGGGAGAGGTCAGTGTGTGTGTAACTGTGTCACTGTGAGGGTCAGTGTGTGTGTAACTGTGTCACACTGAGGGTCAGTGTGTGTGTAACTGTGTCACTGTGAGGGTCAGTGTGTGTGAAACCGTGTCACTGTGTGGGTCAGTGTGTGTGTAACTGTGTCACTGTGTGGGTTAGTGTGTGTGTAACTGTGTCACTGTGTGGGTCAGTGTGTGTGTAACTGTGTCACTGTGTGGGTCAGTGTGTGTGTAACTGTGTCACTGTGTGGGTCAGTGTGTGTGTAACTGTGTCACTGTGTGGGTCAGTGTGTGTGTAACTGTGTCACTGTGAGGGTCAGTGTGGGTGAAACTGTATCTGATTCCCTCTTGAAAGCATCCAGAGAATCGGCCTCCATTGCAATTCATCTTTGGGATGTGGGAGGAAACTGGAGCATCAGAAGGAAACAGATGGTGTCACTGGGGACTTGTACTGGAACCTACCAGGAAGAAGGCAATTCCGGATTTGGTGTTGTCTAATGAACCGAATTTGATAAGGGAACTCAAGGTAAAGGAGCCATTAGTAGGTAGATTAATTGACCCAAGTGTTGTTGGTTGAAACATAGAAACATAGAAACATAGAAAAATAGGGTTAGGATAGGCCATTTGGCCCTTCGAGCCCATTCAATATGATCATGGCTGATCATCCTAATCTGTATCCCGTTCTTGCTTTCTCCCCATATCCCTTGCTTCCATTAGCCCTGAGAGCTAAATCTAACTCTCTCTTGAAAACATCCAGTGAATTGGCCTCCACTGCCTTCTGTGTTCCGTGCCTCACACGGCAAAGTATTTGAATATCTGCTATTTGTTTCATGCAAAGTAAACTGTCCATGTCTGTTCTAAAGTAGAGAAGATGAAATGCAAATGGCATCAGTAGAAATATCAAGAGATGATGCAAATCTCCAATTGCAAACCAGTTGGGTGGAGAATCACAAGTTCAGAGTTACAGCAACTCAGATGCAGGATCATTTCATTCCAAAAAGGAAGAAAGATTCTAAGGGGAGTAGGAGGCAACCGTGGCTGACAAGAGAAGTTAGGGATAGAATAAAACTAAAAAAAAGATGTATAACACAGCAAAGAGTAGCCGGAAGCCAGAGGATTGGGAAACTTTCATAGGACAACAGAAGGAAACAAAATGAGCAATACGGGCTGAAAAGATGAAGTACGAAGGGAAGCTGGCCAGGAATATAAAGAAGGACAGTAAAAGCTTCTTTAGATATGTTATGGGGAAAAGAGTAGCAAAGTCAAATGTGGGTCCCTTGAGGGCAGACACGGGTGAAATTATTATGGGCAACAAGGAAATGGCAGAAGAGTTGAATAGGTACTTCGGATCTGTCTTCACTAAGGAAGACACAAACAATCTCCCAGATGTACTGGAGGACAGAGGATCTAAGGGGGTAGAGGAACTGAAATAAATTTTCATTTGGCGAGAAATAGTATTGGGTAGGCTAATGGGACTGAAGGATGATAAATCCCCTGGGCCTGATGGTCTGCACCCCAGGGTCCTCAGGGAGGTGGCTCTAGAAATAGTGGATGCATTGCTGATCATTTTCCAATGTTCAATAGATTCAAGATCAGTTCCTGTGGATTGGAGGATAGCTAATGTTATCCCACTTTTCAAGAAAGGAGTGAGAGAGAAAACGGGGAATTACAGACCAGTTAGCCTGACTTCGGTGGTGGGGAAGATGCTGGAGTCAATTATTAAAGAGGTAATAATGGGGCATTTGGATAGCAGTAAAAGGATTAGTCCAAGTCAACATGGATTTATGAAAGAGAAATCATGCTTGACTAATCTTCTGGAATTTTTTGAGGATGTGACAAGTAAAATGGATGAAGCGGTGCCAGTGGATGTAGTGTATCTAGACTTTCAGAAAGCCTTTGATAAGGTCCTGCACGGGAGACTAAAATGAGAGCACATGGTATTGGGTGTAGGGTGTTTACATGGATAGAAAATTGGTTGGCAGACCGGAAGCAAAGAGCAGGAATGAACGGGTCCTTTTCAGAATGGCAGGCAGTGGCGAGTGGAGTGCCGCAAGGCTCGGTGTTGGGGCCGCAACTGTTTACCATATATATTAATGATTTGGAAGATGGAATTAGGAGCAACACTAGCAAGTGTGTGGGTGACACAAAGCTGGGTGGGAGTGTGAACTGTGAAGAGGATGTTAGGAGGTTGCAGGGTGACCTGGACAGGTTGAAATAGTGGGCAGATGCGTGGCAGATGCAGTATAATATAGATAAATGTGAGGTTATGCACTTTGGCGGCAAAACAAGGGGGCAGATTATTATCTCAATGGGGTTAGGTTAGGTAAGGGGGAGGTGCAGCGAGACCTGGGTGTCCTTGTACACCAATCACTGAAAGTTGGCGTGCAGGTACAGCAGGCAGTGAAGAAAGCTAATGGAATGTTGGCCTTCATAACAAGAGGATTTCAGTATAGGAGTAAAGTTGTATAGGCTGTTGTATAGGGCTCTGCAGTTGTATAGGGCTCTGGTGAGATCACATTGGAGTATTGTGTACAGTTTTGGTCTCCTAATTTGAGGAAGGACATCCTTGTGATTGAGGCAGTGCAGCGTAGGTTCACGAGATTGATCCCTGGGATGGCAGGACTTTCATATGAGGAAAGATTGAAAAGACTAGGCTTGTATTCACTGGAGTTTAGAAGGATGAGGGGTATCTTATAGAAACATATAAAATTATAAAAGGACTGGACAAGCTAGATGCAGGAAAAATGTTCCCAATGTTGGGCGAGTCCACAACCAGGGGCCACAGTCTTAGAATAAAGGGGAGGTCATTTAAGTGAGGTGAGAAAAAACGTTTTCACCCAGAGAGTTGTGAATTTATGGAATTCCCTGCCACAGAGGGCAGTGGAGGCCAAATCACTGGATGGATTTAAGAGTTAGATAGAGCTCTAGGGGCTAGTGGAGTCAAGGGATATGGGGAGAAGGCAGGCACGGGTTATTGATACGGGACGATCAGCCATGATCACAATGAATGGTGGTGCTGGCTCGAAGGGCCGAATGGCCTCCTCCTGCACCTATTTTCTATGTTTCTATATTTCTAAGGGAAAAGGAGTATCAAAGTCAAATGTGGGTCCCTTGAAGGCAGACACGGGTGAAATTATTATGGGGAACAATGAAATGGCAGAAGAGTTGAATATATACTTCGGATCTGTCTTCACTAAGGAAGGCACAAACAATCTCCCAGATGTACTGGAGGACAGAGGATCTAAGGGGGTAGAGGAACTGAAATAAATTTTCATTAGGCGAGAAATAGTATTGGGCAGGCTAATGGGACTGAAGGATGATAAATCCCCTGGGCCTGAGGGTCTGCATCCCAGGGTCCTCAGGGAGGTGGCTCTAGAAATTGTGCATGCGGCGGCGGGTCGCCTGCAGTCCGTCTGTCTTTTTTTGATTTTTGTCTCGTTAAATGTATGTTTTGATTCTATTTTTTATTATTTTATTGGCTGTGTATATATGGGGGATGGGGGGGGGGGGAAACCGTTTAATCACATCCCTGTACGGGGGACCCGAATTATTCCGTCGGGTCACCGGTGTCGTTGGGCCTAACATCGTGGAGCCGGCGGCGGCCTCCAGCCGGAACAAACCTGGGGGCTCCGGTCGCGGAGCCTGTGGACTCGCCATCGCGGAGCTGGCCGACTTTGGAGCGGGGAGAGCTGTGGTGACGCGCGGCTATGTCCCGACTTCGGAGCTTCGGAGGCTCCGGCCGCAGGCCCGGTGGATAGGAACATCGGGAGCTCGCAGGTTCCTGGTGGGAGACCGCTTTTCGGAGCTCCTGCAAAGGCAACTTCTCGCTCCGGAATCGCATGGTTAAATGACTCGGAGCCGGGCCTAACATTGCCCAGCACGGCTTGACGGCCATGAGACTTACCATCGCCCGTGGGGGGCTTTAACATCGTGAGCCCCAGTTCGCCTCGACGCTGCAGTTGGACTGCTGGACCACGGGAGAAGATCAAAGGGAAGAGATAAGACGTTTGCCTTCCATCTCAGTGAGGAGGTGTTGGAGACTCACTGTGATGGATGTTTGTGTAAACTGTGTTAAGTGTGGGGCTTGGGTTTTTTTGTAATGTCATGACTGTAGGACTGAAATTTTGTTCAAACCAAGCTGTTCTATTCTATTCTATTCTATTCTATTCTATTGGTGATCATTTTCCAATGTTCAATAGATTCAGGAGCAGTTCCTGTGGATTGGAGGATAGCTAATGTTATCCCACTTTTCAAAAAATTACAGACAGTTAGCCTGACTTCGGTGGTGAGAAAGATGCTGAAGTCAATTATTAAAGAGGGAATAATGGGACATTTGGATAGCAGTAAAAGGATTAGTCCAAGTCAGCATGGATTTATGAAAGGGAAATCATGCTTGACTAATCTTCTGGAATTTTTTGAGGATGTGACAAGTAAAATGGATGAAGCGGTGCCTGTGGATGTAGTGTATCTAGACTTTCAGAAAGCCTTTGATAAGGTCCCGCTCAGGAGACTGGTGACTAAAATTAGAGCACATGGTATTGGGGGTAGGGTGTTGACGTGGATAGAAAATTGGTTGGCAGACAGGAAGCAAAGAGTAGGAGTGAACGGATCCTTTTCAGATTGGCAGGCAGTGGCGAGTGGAGTGCCGCAAGGCTCGGTGTTGGGGCCGCAACTCTTTACCATATATATTAATGATTTGGAAGAGGGAATTAGTAGCAACAGTAGCAAGTGTGTGGGTGACACAAAGCTGGGTGGCAGGGTGAACTGTGAAGAGGATGTTAGGAGGTTGCAGGGTGACCTGGACAGGTTGAATGAGTGGGTAGATGTGTGGCAGATGCAGTATAATATAGATAAATGTGAGGTTATCCACTTTGGCGGCAAAAACAAGGGGGCAGATTATTATCTCAATGGGGTTAGGTTAGGTAAGGGGGAGGTGCAGCGAGACCTGGTCCTTGTACACCGGTCACTGAAAGTTGGCGTGCAGGCACAGCAGGCAGTGAAGAAAGCTAATGGAATGTTGGCCTTCACAACAAGAGGATTTCAGTATAGGAGTAAAGAGGAGCTTCTGCAGTTGTGGCTCTGGTGAGACCACATCTGGAGAATTGTGTACAGTTTTGGTCTCCTAATTTGAGGAAGGACATCCTTATGATTTAGGCAGTGCAGCATAGGTTCATGAGATTGATCCCTGGGATGGCTGGACTGTCATATGAGGAAAGATTGAAAAGACTAGGCTTGTATTCACTGGAGTTTAGAAGGATGATGGGGTGATCTTATAGAAACATATAAAATTATAAAAGGACTGGACAGGCTAGATGCACGAGAAATGTTCCCAATGTTGGGCAAATCCAGATTCAGGGGCCACACAGTCTTAGAATAAAGGGGAGGTCATTTTTGACTGAGGTGAGAAAAAAACGTTTCCACCCAGAGAGTTGTGAATTTATGGAATTCCCTGCCACAGAGGGCAGTGGAGGCCAAGTCACTGGATGGATTTAAGAGAGAGTTAGATAGAGCTCTAGGGGCTAGTGGAGTCAAGGGATATGGGGACAAGGCAGGCACGGGTTATTGATTGGGGACGATCAGCCATGATCACAATGAATGGCGAAGCTGGCTCAAAGGGCCGAATGTCCTCCTCCTGCACCTATTTTCTATGTTTCTATGTTTCTAGAAGGATGTAAAATGGCATTATGAGGCAGAGACCGATCAGCCATGATTGACTGGTGGAGTAGACTAGATGGGCCAAATGGCCTTTCTGCTCCTATCATTTATGACCTTGTGCCTCATCTAGGCTCATCCCATTTTCCTGCATTTTAACATATCCCTCTACACCTGTCCCATCCATGTACCTGTCCATGAGTTTGGATGGTGTTATTGTACCTGCCTCAACTACTTTCTCTGGTAGCTCATTCCATGTACCCACTACCCCCTGAGTAAAGAAAGTTACCCATATTTTTCCTATTAAATCTTTGTCCACTCATTTTAAACCTATGTCCTCTGGTTCTTGACCCCTACCTCGGGAAAACGAATTACAATAGACAATAGGTGCAGGAGTAGGCCATTCGGCCCTTCGAGCCAACACCGCCATTCAATGTGATCATCCACAACCAGTACCCCATTCCTGCCTTCTCCCCATATACCTTGACTCTGCTATCTTTAAGAGCTCTATCCAACTCCCTCTTGAAAGCATACAGAGAATCGGCCTTCACTGCCTTCTGAGGCAGAGAATTCCACAGATTCACAACTCTTTGGGTGAAAAAGTTATTCCTCATCTCTGTTCTATAGGGCCTACCTCTATAGGACCTTCACGGTGTCCACCCTGTTTCGACTAATGCAATCAACCTGACGTGCGCAAACAAAAAGATCAAATAGAACAAGTTGACCTACAACTTTAGGCTGTGCAAGCCATACCCAAGAAGAAGTTATCTTCTGTTGCTCCTTAAAAGTTTCCCAATCCTCTGGCTTCCCGCTCATCTTTGCTATGTTGTACTTCTTCTCTTTTATTTTTATACTGTCCTTGACTTCCCTTGTCAGCCACGGTCGCCTCTTACTCCCCTTAGAATCTTTCTTCCTCTTTGGAATGAACTGATCCTGCACTTTTTGTATCATTCCCAGAAATACCTGCCATTGTTGTTCCACTGTCATCCCTGCTAGGGTCGCTTTCCAGTCAACTTTGGCCAGCTCCTCCCTCATGGCTCCATAGTCCCCTTTATTCTAAGCCTGAGCCCCATGCTCTACTCCCTCTTCACACACGACTGTGTTCCTGCATTCGACACCAACACCATCGTGAAGTTTGCAGACGACACAACAGTGATTGGGCTGATCACCAATGGTGATTAAACAAAATACAGAGCAGAGGTGCAGAACCTGGCGTACTGGTGCGCACGTAACAACTTGTCACTAAACAACTCCAAGGCCAAGGAGCTGATTATTGACTTCAGGAGAACACATTATGGAGAATACGCCCCAATCTCCATCTACGGGGACAGTGTGGAGAGAGTGTCCAGCTTTAAGTTTCTGGGCACTCACATTTCAGAGGACCTCACATGGTCCACCAACACCGCTGCGCTGGTCAAGAAGGCACAGCAACGACTGTTCTTCCTGAGGACATTAAAAAAGACTGGTCTGCCCCAACAGCTGCTAACAACGTTCTACCGCTGCACCACAGAGAGCATATTAACGTATGGCATCTCTGTGTGGTATCTCAGCTGCACGGAGGCGGAGAGGAGAGCTCTTCAGCACGTCGTCCACAGAGCGCAGAGGATCATTGGGACACAGCTACCAGCCTTGGAGGGCATCTACCACACACGGTGCCTCAGGAAGGCCGTCAGCATCCATAAAGACTCCTCACACCCTTGTAACGGACTGTTTGAACTACTTCCATCCGGCAGACGTTATAAGGCCTCTACGCCCGAACCTCCAGACTCAGGAAAAGCTTCATTCCCAGAGCTCTGAACCGGCCCTGCTGAGTGCCCCCCACCCCCCTGGACTGTCTCCCTCGGATGGTCACGTCACACAGACACATCTGTACTTTAGTCTGTTTGAACTGTTTTACTGTTTTAATGTTTTTTTTACAATCCATGTTCTCGGGGTATCTAAATACAAATTTTATTAGTTATTTATGTTATGACATCGGATGGAAGCTGCATACCAAATCTCGTTGCACTTATGTGCAATGACAATAAAATATATTATTATTATTATTATGGGGTCAAGGAAAGAGCGTTCACGTCGCAGCCCTGTTTCAACCAATCTTTCCACCACCACGCACAAGAAGCACAAGAAGCGCAAGACAGACACCATTGTGCAGATGTCGAGATGTGTGTTCAGCTCTGGCTGAACAACTTCTAATCTTGTGTGTGGACTCGATAAGAAGAAGAGATTATTATTATTATTATTATTATTATTATTATTATTATTATTATTATTATTATTATTATTATTATTATTATTATTATTATTATTATTATTATTATTATTATTATTATTATTCAACTGCAACACTGACACCTCCGATTTACCCTTCTCCCTCTCCAATTGTAGGTTAAACTTGACCATGTTATGGTCACTACCTCCCAATGGCTCCTGAACCTCAAGTTCCCTTTTCAAATCTGGTTCATTAGACAACACTAAATCCAGAATTGCCTTCTTCCTGGTAGGCTCCAGTATAAGTTCCCAGTACACCATCTGTTTCCTTGTGATGCTCCAGTTTCCTCCCACATCCCAAAGGTGTGCGGGTTGAAAGATGAATTGACCCAAGTGTTGTTGGTTGAAACATAGAAACATAGAAAAATGGCGCCATTCAATATGATCATGGCTGATCATCCTAATCTGTACCATGTTCCTGCTTTCTCCCCATATCCCTTGATTCCATTAGCCCTGAGAGCTAAACCTAACATTCTCTTGAAAACATCCAGTGAATTGGCCTCCACTGCCTTCTGTGTTCCCTGCCCCACACGGCAAAGTATTTGAATGTCTGCTATTTGTTTCATGCAAAGTAAACTGTCCATGCCTGCTCTAGAGTAGAGAAGATGAAATGCAAATGGCATCAGTAAAAGATCAAGAGATGATGCAAATCTCCAATTGCAAACCAGTTGGGTGGAGAATCACAGGTTCAGAGTTACAGCAACTCAGTAAAAACTGTTCATGTCTCAACTACCCAAACTTGACAACATTCAATATTTCCTAGACGAGGCCAGTCTAATTTACCAAGTAATTAAGTCTAATTGAGCGTCCCAATTCCAATCCCATTATGTCACTTTCAGTGGGGTGATGGGAGAGGTCAGTGTGTGAAACTGTGTCACTGTGAGGGTCAGTGTGTGTGTAACTGTGTCACTGTGAGGGTCAGTAGACAATAGACAACAGGTGCAGGAGGAGGCCATTCAGCCCTTCGAACCAGCACTGTCATTCACTGTGATCATGGCTGATCATCCACAATCAGTACCCTGTTCCTGCCTTCTCCCCATATACCCTGACTCTGCTACCTTTAAGAGCTCTATCTAACTCTCTCTTGAAAGCATCCAGAGAATTGGCCTCCACTGCCCTCTGACGCAGAGAATTTCATAGATTCACAACTCTCTGTGTGAAAACGTTTTTCCTCAGCTCCGTTCTAAATGGCTTACCCCTTATTCGGGAACATGTTTCCTGCCTCTAGCGTGTCCAAACCCTTAATAATCTTATATGTTTCAATAAGATCCCCTCTCATCCTTCTAAACTCCAGTGTATACAAGCCCAGCCGCTCCATTCTCTCAGCATATGACAGTCCCGCCATCCCGGGAATTAACCTTGTGAATCTACGCTGCACTCCCTCAATAGCAAGAATGTCCTTCCTCAAATTTGGAGACCAAAACTGCACGCCAGGTGTGGTCTCACTATGGCCCTATACAACTGCAGAAAGACCTCTTTGCTCCTATACTCAACTCCTCTTGTTATGAAGGCCAACATGCCAATTGCTTTCTTCACTGCCTGCTGTACCTGCATCTCTGGTCTCTGGAACTCTGGTCCCCTGCCGGAAATAGCAGGGGACCGCGGGTCAAAGGAGTTGGAGGAATTGAGTGAAATCCGGGTTAGCCGGGAAGTGGTGTTGGGTAAATTAAATGGATTAAAGGCCGATAAATCCCCAGGGCCAGATAGGCTGCATCCCAGAGTACTTAAGGAAGTAGCTCCAGAAATAGTGGATGCATTAGTAATAATCTTTCAAAACTCTTTAGATTCTGGAGTAGTTCCTGAGGATTGGCGGGTAGCAAACGTAACCCCACTTTTTAAGAAGGGAGGGAGAGAGAAAACGGGGAATTACAGACCAGTTAGTCTAACATCGGTAGTGGGGAAACTGCTAGAGTCAGTTATTAAAGATGGGATAGCAGCACATTTGGAAAGTGGTGAAATCATTGGACAAAGTCAGCATGGATTTACAAAAGGTAAATCATGTCTGACGAATCTTATAGGATTTTTCGAGGATGTAACTAGTAGCGTGGATAGGGGAGAACCAGTGGATGTGGTGTATCTGGACTTCCAGAAGGCTTTCGACAAGGTCCCACATAAGAGATTAGTTTACAAACTTAAAGCACACGGCATTGGGGGTTCAGTATTGATGTGGATAGAGAACTGGCTGGCAAACAGGAAGCAAAGAGTAGGAGTAAACGGGTCCTTTTCACAATGGCAGGCAGTGACTAGTGGGGTACCGCAAGGCTCAGTGCTGGGACCCCAGCTATTTACAATATATATTAATGATCTGGATGAGGGAATTGAAGGCAATATCTCCAAGTTTGCGGATGACACGAAGCTGGGGGGCAGTGTTAGCTGTGAGGAGGATGCTAGGAGACTGCAAGGTGACTTGGATAGGCTGGGTGAGTGGGCAAATGTTTGGCAGATGCAGTATAATGTGGATAAATGTGAGGTTATCCATTTTGGTGGCAAAAACATGAAAGCAGACTATTATCTAAATGGTGGCCGACTAGGAAAAGGGGAGATGCAGCGAGACCTGGGTGTCATGGTACACCAGTCATTGAAAGTGGGCATGCAGGTGCAGCAGGCAGTGAAGAAAGCGAATGGTATGTTAGCTTTCATAGCAAAAGGATTTGAGTATAGGAGCAGGGAGGTTCTACTGCAGTTGTACAGGGTCTTGGTGAGACCACACCTGGAGTATTGCGTACAGTTTTGGTCTCCAAATCTGAGGAAGGACATTATTGCCATAGAGGGAGTGCAGAGAAGGTTCACCAGACTGATTCCTGGGATGTCAGGACTGTCTTATGAAGAAAGACTGGATAGACTTGGTTTATACTCTCTAGAATTTAGGAGATTGAGAGGGGATCTTATAGAAACTTACAAAATTCTTAAGGGGTTGGACAGGCTAGATGCAGGAAGATTGCTCCCGATGTTGGGGAAGTCCAGGACAAGGGGTCACACCTTAAGGATAAGGGGGAAATCCTTTAAAACCGAGATGAGAAGAACTTTTTTCACACAGAGAGTGGTGAATCTCTGGAACTCCCTGCCACAGAGGGTAGTCGAGGCCAGTTCATTGGCTATATTTAAGAGGGAGTTAGATGTGGCCCTTGTGGCTAAGGGGATCAGAGGGTATGGAGAGAAGGCAGGTACGGGATACTGAGTTGGATGATCAGCCATGATCATATTGAATGGCGGTGCAGGCTCGAAGGGCCGAATGGCCTACTCCTGCACCTAATTTCTATGTTTCTATGTTTCTATGCATGCTTACTTTCAGTGACTGATGAACAAGGACCCCCAGATCCCGTTGTACTTCCCCTTTTCCCAACTTGACGCCATTCAGATAGTAATCTGCCTTCCTGTTATTGCCAACAAAGTGGATAACCTCACATTTATTCACATTAAACTGCATCTGCCATGCATCTGCCCACTCACCCAACCTGTCCAAGTCACCCTGCATTCTCATAGCATCCTCCTCACAGTTCACACTGCCACCCAGCTTTTTGTCATCTGCAAACATGGAGATGTTACATTTAATTCCCTCGTCTGAGTGGTGGTCTGTGATTTCAAGCTTCTGTATCTGCTGCCTGACGAGAGCAGGGAGAAGAGGACTGACCTGGGTGTAACAAGTCTTTTGATGATGTCGGCTGCTTTCCTGAGGCAGTGTGAAGTGTAGATGGAGTCGATGGTGGGGGATCTGGTCTGTGTGATGGAGCGAGCTGCATCCACAACTCTCTGCAATCTCTCGTGCTCTTACATTAATGTGGTGGCATTAGGTTGGAGAGGGCCTGTCCCACTTGCATGCGATTGCGTGCGTTTGGAGTTCGCGCTAAGTACGCGCTAAGTTCGCGCGTGACGTCATTTACGTCATGCTTACCAATCAGCTGGGCAGGAGGCGGGCCGACTGAATTTGGGCGGTTTGTAGAACGATGTCACTTTATAAAGAGTAGGTTTGTATTTGCATGGAATATTCTGTTTTTTTTAAACCACTTAAATATTTAGCATTTTTGAAGTAATGAGTGTTCTAAATATGTCTGCCTATTTGCACATACTATTATCCGACTAAAAGTGGTGAATTATGTGATTGAATAGCCTGCTTAGCTTAGATTGGTTGTCAAGAGTAATGTTTGAGACACCAGGGTAAATCACCTGTTCCTTTTCTAATAGTGCACCATGTGGTCTGTGTTGAGCAGAGGCTTCAGATTAACAAGTCAACAACAGAGGGCATCTGCAACAGTGGAGCATTTTTGTGAAGGATCGGTTTAAACCATGTACACTAAGCAGCGTTTGAAATCACACCCTCTGATTTGGTGCCATCACCATGCATGTCTGAAACTGTTAACAAAATACAGGAGAGATTTAGAACAATCCCACATCACTATCCACTTCCACAGTATTTCTGAATTGAGGATAAATGGCTTCATTCAAAGCGTGGTTAATCTGAGGCATTCTCTCTCCCTGAGGGTTGAAGAGGTTCATTCAAAATAGATATCAATAGATTTATGGACATAAAGGTTTATGGGAATAGAGCTACAACATGGTAATTGGGTAGAAGATCATTCGTGAACATAATGAGTGGATTTGAAGAGTTGGATGGACTACTTCTTACACCCATTTGTACATTTTTGTTGTTCAGAACTACTCCTTCCCAAAAAGCCAGCATGAAGCCAATCCAATTCATGTCAGCCTGCTCTGCTTGTGGATGTGCAGTAGCAGGCACCAAAAATATGGTCAAATGTGAGAGGCAGGAATTTGCCCACAACATGAAGTCCTGATGTGGAGATTGCATTAGCTTTCTTTGTTCTGAACTGTCAGACACAAAGTTGGACTCCTGCCATGCTGCTGTTAGGGAATCCTGGAGAGAACCCACCTACCATTTACCTGCTAATGACTGCAGCTTCTCAGGATGATATTTCAACCTATAATCACACTGCTCTGGTCGCACGACGTCGGGCGGTGATGTCATCATGCAGCGCTACGCCGGGCGGTGATGTCATCGCGCAACACCACGCGCTAGGCGTACGCCATCAATACGCTGCGTACGCCGTCAAGACGCTGCGTACGACCGCAATGCGCCTGCGTGCCGACAGGCAGTTGGCGCGTGAAGATTTTGGCCACTGCCAGAATTTCGGAGCCCTGCGCGATGTCGGGACCAGCCCCGCACAACTTCATATGCCTCCGCGCTTCTAAGTTGCAGCCCCTAGGTTGTGGAACAGCATCCCCTTTCCCATCAGAACTGCCCCCTCCATCGACTCTTTTAAGTCAAGACTAAAGACTTATCTACACTCCCAAGCCTTTCCTGACGTCCTCTGAGTGAGGGCTACATGTATATATGTATGTAGTCTGTTTTGTTGTGCTATTCTTATAACAAGTGGCCAACGAGAGTTGTTTTTTAAATGTGCTATATAAATAAATGTGACTTGACTTGACTTGACTTAAGTGGGACCGGTCCCGCGCGGCCATACGGTGCCCCTACGCCTCAAGCGACCACGAGGTCGCGTAATTTGCGAGCCAAGGTCGCGTAAGTGGGACAGGCCTTAATAGAGACCAACACAAGGGGCCTCTGGGGAATGGCTACCAACATGAGATTCTAACTTTCTCTCTCCACACATAGACCACTCAACCTGCCGAGTATTTTCGATAATTGTCCGATTGCTATTTGAATGCTTGAATTAAAAACCCTGCCTCCATTCCATCTGGCAATTTATTCCAAATGCTAACTTGTCATTTAATGATTGGTTATCCAGTTTAGTTTAGTTCAGAGATACAGCGTGGAAACAGGCCCTTCGGCCCACCGAGTCTGTGCTGAATACGAGGCCAAGTTAAATCGATCTCCTCTGCCTGCAAGTGACCCACACCCCCATTCCCTGCACATCCATGAGCCTATCTGACCCCCCCCCCCCCGCCTCCCCAAACACCAGCATCGTACCTGCCTCCACCTCCACCCCTGGCAGCAAGTTCCAGGCACCCACCACCCTGTGTGGAGAAAAAACTTGCCCCGCAAAACTCCTTCAAACTTTTGCCCCTCTCACCCTAAAGCTAGGCCCTCCAGTCTTTGACATTTCTACTCGGGGCGGGGGGGGGGGGGGGGGGGAGGTTCGGACTGACCGCCCAATGTTGACGGCATCATTCCCACAGCAAGGCGACCAAAACTGGACATAATACTCCCAAGTGCAGCCTCACTAACATCTTGTACAACTGCAACATGACCCCGTCTTCTAGACTCAATACTCTGACTGATGAAGGCCAAAGTGCCCAAAGCCTTTTTGACCACCTTGTCTACTGCAGAATGTACATCATTGCATTCTTTTACACACACAGGGCAATATAGCAATCACTGAATGTACTTATAATACAGAAGGTCACACATGTGTGGAGAGAGAAAGTTAGAATCTAAGTATCTTACATAGATTATTCATCTTTCAGTAGGGAGAGGGAGGGAGGGAGGGAGACGGAGGGAGAGAGGGAGGGAAAGGGAGGGAGGGTGAGGGGGAAGGAGGGGGGCAGACTCGATGGGCCGAAGGAATCATTTCTGCACTGTATCTCTGAACTACACGACACTAATTGAAGACAATTGTTGTGATTCCAGGGCGGGTTGGATACACAAGCGAAATGTGCCTGGCGTTTCTATTGTATTCTCCAAAGTTTGAGATGGCGACATGTTTGAGCTCTCAAGATAATAGAACTGTAGCCAATGCTTTGGGAGTTACAGTAAACGGGTAAATCCTACAGCCCTCTCCCCGTCTCTGTCACCTCATCCCCTCCGGCCCCTTCACCCCCTCTCCTCCGGATGGGAGAGAGGGAGAGGTTGAGGGCTGATCTAATAGAGGTGTACAAAATCACCAGAGGAATAGATCAGGTACACGCCCACAGTCTGTTACCCACAGGGGAATCGAGGACCAGAGGACATCAGTTTAAGGTGAGAGTGCAGGAAAGATGAAAGATTTAATAGGAACCTGAGGGTCGACTTTACCACACAGATGGTGCTGGGTGTATGGAACAAGATGCCGGAGTTACTCCAGCACTTTGTGGCTGTCTACAAATATAAACATGTGACTGTTTCAAGTAGGATTTTCCAAAAGAATCGGTCACAGACAGACAGACAGACAGACAGACAGACAGACAGACAGACACATACACACACACACACACACACACACACACACACACACACACACACACACACACACACACACACACACGTACACACACACACACACACACACACACACACACACACACACACACACACACACACGTACACACACACACGTACACACACACACACACACACACACACACACACACACACACACACACACACACACACACACACACACACACACAATGTCCACCCTCCCCCTCTCTCCCTCTCTCGCTACCCTCTTCCCACTATCTCTTCCCTCTTTCTCTCCACCTCTCTCTCCCACTCTCAGTTCTGTATTTGTTTAGAGAGAGAGGGAGAGCGAGAGAGGGGGAAAGAGAGAGAGGTTGGGGGTGAGATGGGGGTGAGGGAGGATCAGAGAGATGACACAACCCTGACACCTCTGCCCCACCCACCCCCAGGGTATGTGTTTGGTAACCAGTTCTCACCTACACTCCCTGAAATAATCGCTGTACTGATTGTGAGATAGAGAGAGATTCCCCTCAAGGCATAAGGTCAGGGTAGAGGCAGAGAGAGAGAGAGGGAGGGAGGGAAAGGGAGGGGCAGAGAGAGAGAGGGAATGATGGAGGGAGCGAGAGAGAGGGAGGGAGAGAGAAAGAGGGAGAGGGTGAGGGAGCAGAGGAGGTTTCCCAGAATGCTGCTGGGATTAGAGGGTTTCAGCTCCAGAGAGAGGATGAACAGACTTGGGTTGTTTTCTCTGGAACGTCGGATGTTGAGGGGAGACCTGGTAGACGTTGATAAAACTACACAGAGTCACACAGTGTGGAAACAGGCCCTTCGGCCCAACTTGTCCACACCGGCCAACATGCCCCATCTACACCAGTCCCTCCTGCCCGCGTTTGGTCCATATCCCTCCAAACCTGTCCTATCCATGTACCTGTCCAAGTGTCTCTTAAACATTGCGATAGTCCCAGCCTCAACTACCTCCTCCGGCAGCTCGTTCCATACACCCGTCTCTGTCACTTCCTCCCCTCCGGCCCCTTCACCCCCTCTCCTCCGGATGGGAGAGAGATTCTGTGTGGAAAAGTTGCCCCTCAGATTCCTATTAAATCTTTTCCCCTTCACCTTAAACCCATGTCCTCTGGTCCTCGATTCCCCTACTCTGGGCAAGAGATTCTGTGTGTCTACCTGATCTATTCCTCTTGTGATTTTGTACACCTCAAAAAGATCACCCCTCATCCTCCTGCGCTCCATGGAATAGAGAATAGAGATCCAGCCTACTCAACCTCTCCCTATAGACCAGGCCCTGCTCTCAACGATGTTGTTAAGAGGAAACAGGCCCTTCGGCCCATCGAGTCCGTGAAGACCAGCGATCGCCCGTACACTCACTAGTTTAGTTACAGCTCGGAAAGGTCAGTGATATGGCAGAGCGAGAGGGAGATGCAGGGAGAGAGGGAGACGGAGGGAGAGAGAGAGAGAGAGAGAGAGGGAGAGAGAGAGAGAGAGAGAGAGAGAGAGGGAGACGGAGGGAGAGAGAGAGAGGTAGGGAGAAAGGGAGAACAATATTCTCTGCATCTTCACCTTTTGTCTGTGTGTTGTGTGTGAGTGTCGTCTATTCTTGGACCGGTCTGACCCTCTGTCATCCCCTGTCCTGTCCTCCCCTCTCTTTCGCTCCCCCTGTCTCTTTCTTCCTTTTTCTCTCTCTCCCCCTTTCTTTCTCTCTCTCCCCCTTTCTCTCT
>NC_045960.1:1189359-1197199 GCF_010909765.2 Amblyraja radiata
GTTGGTTGAAACATAGAAACATAGAAAAATGGGGCCAGCACCACCATTCAATATGATCATAGCTGATTATCCTAATTTGTACCATGTTCCTGCTTTCTCCCCATATCCCTTGATTCCATTAGCCCTGAGAGCTAAACCTAACACTCTCTTGAAAACACCCAGTGAATTGGCCTCCACTGCCTTCTGTGTTCCCTGCCTCACACGGCAAAGTATTTGAATCTGCTATTTGTTTCATGCAAAGTAAACTGTCCATGCCTGCTCTAGAGAAGATGAAATGCAAATGTCATCAGTAGAAAGATCAAGAGATGATGCAAATCTCCAATTGCAAACCAGTTGGGTGGAGAATCACAGGTTCATAGTTACAGCAACTCAGTAAAAACTGTTCATGTCTCAACTACCCAAACTTGACAACATTCAATATTTCCTAGACGAGGCCAGTCTAATTTACCAAGTAATTAAGTCTAATTGAGCGTCCCAATTCCAATCCCATTATGTCACTTTCAATGGGGTGATGGGAGAGGTCAGTGTATGAAACTGTGTCACTGTGAGGGTCAGTGTGTGTGTAACTGTGTCACTGTGAGGGTCAGTAGACAATAGACAACAGGTGCAGGAGGAGGCCATTCAGCCCTTCGAACCAGCACCGTCATTCACTGTGATCATGGCTGATCATCCACAATCAGTACCCCGTTCCTGCCTTCTCCCCATATACCCTGACTCTGCTACCTTAAAGAGCTCTATCTAACTCTCTCTTGAAAGCATCCAGAGAATTGGCCTCCACTGCCCTCTGACGCAGAGAATTTCATAGATTCACAACTCTCTGTGTGAAAACGTTTTTCCTCAGCTCCGTTCTAAATGGCTTACCCCTTATTCGGGAACATGTTTCCTGCCTCTAGCATGTCCAAACCCTTAATAATCTTATATGTTTCAATAAGATACCCTCTCATCCTTCTAAACTCCAGTGTATACAAGCCCAGCCGCTCCATTCTCTCAGCATATGACAGTCCCGCCATCCCGGGAATTAACCTTGTGAATCTACGCTGCACTCCCTCAATAGCAAGAATGTCCTTCCTCAAATTTGGAGACCAAAACTGCACGCCAGGTGTGGGTCTCACTATGGCCCTATACAACTGCAGAAAGACCTCTTTGCTCCTATACTCAACTCCTCTTGTTATGAAGGCCAACATGCCAATTGCTTTCTTCACTGCCTGCTGTACCTGCATGCTTACTTTCAGTGACTGATGAACAAGGACCCCCAGATCCCGTTGTACTTCCCCTTTTCCCAACTTGACGCCATTCAGATAGTAATCTGCCTTCCTGTTATTGCCAACAAAGTGGATAACCTCACATTTATTCACATTAAACTGCATCTGCCATTCATCTGCCCACTCACCCAACCTGTCCAAGTCACCCTGCATTCTCATAGCATCCTCCTCACAGTTCACACTGCCACCCAGCTTTTTGTCATCTGCAAACATGGAGATGTTACATTTAATTCCCTCGTCTGAGTGGTAGTCTGTGATTTCAAGCTTCTGTATCTGCTGCCTGACGAGAGCAGGGAGAAGAGGACTGACCTGGGTGTAACAAGTCTTTTGATGATGTCGGCTGCTTTCCTGAGGCAGTGTGAAGTGTAGATGGAGTCGATGGTGGGGGATCTGGTCTGTGTGATGGAGCGAGCTGCATCCACAACTCTCTGCAATCTCTCGTGCTCTTACATTAATGTGGTGGCATTAGGTTGGAGAGGGCCTGTCCCACTTGCATGCGATTGCGTGCGTTTGGAGTTCGCGCTAAGTACGCGCTAAGTTCGCGCGTGACGTCATTTACGTCATGCTTACTAATCAGCTGGGCAGGAGGCGGGCCGACTGAATTTGGGCGGTTTGTAGAACGATGTCACTTTATAAAGAGTAGGTTTGTATTTGCATGGAATATTCTGTATTTTTTAAACCACTTAAATATTTAGCATTTTTGAAGTAATGAGTGTTCTAAATATGTCTGCCTATTTGCACATACTATTATCCGACTAAAAGTGGTGAATTATGTGATTGAATAGCCTGCTTAGCTTAGATTGGTTGTCAAGAGTAATGTTTGAGACACCAGGGTAAATCACCTGTTCCTTTTCTAATAGTGCTCCATGTGGTCTGTGTTGAGCAGAGGCTTCAGATTAACAAGTCAACAACAGAGCGCATCTGCAACAGTGGAGCATTTTTGTGAAGGATCGGTTTAAACCATGTACACTAAGCAGCGTTTGAAATCACACCCTCTGATTTGGTGCCATCACCATGCATGTCTGAAACTGTTAACAAAATACAGGAGAGATTTAGAACAATCCCACATCACTATCCACTTCCACAGTATTTCTGAATTGAGGATAAATGGCTTCATTCAAAGCGTGGTTAATCTGAGGCATTCTCTCTCCCTGAGGGCTGAAGAGGTTCATTCAAAATAGATATCAATAGATTTATGGACATAAAGGTTTATGGGAATAGAGCTACAACATGGTAATTGGGTAGAAGATCATTCGTGAACATAATGAGTGGATTTGAAGAGTTGGATGGACTACTTCTTACACCCATTTGTACATTTTTGTTGTTCAGAACTACTCCTTCCCAAAAAGCCAGCATGAAGCCAATCCAATTCATGTCAGCCTGCTCTGCTTGTGGATGTGCAGTAGCAGGCACCAAAAATATGGTCAAATGTGAGAGGCAGGAATTTGCCCACAACATGAAGTCCTGATGTGGAGATTGCATTAGCTTTCTTTGTTCTGAACTGTCAGACACAAAGTTGGACTCCTGCCATGCTGCTGTTAGGGAATCCTGGAGAGAACCCACCTACCATTTACCTGCTAATGACTGCAGCTTCTCAGGATGATATTTCAACCTATAATCACACTGCTCTGGTCGCACGACGTCGGGCGGTGATGTCATCATGCAGCGCTACGCCGGGCGGTGATGTCATCGCGCAACACCACGCGCTAGGCGTACGCCATCAATACGCTGCGTACGCCGTCAAGACGCTGCGTACGACCGCAATGCGCCTGCGTGCCGACAGGCAGTTGGCGCGCGAAGATTTTGGCCACTGCCAGAATTTCGGAGCCCCGCGCGATGTCGGGACCAGCCCCGCACAACTTCATACGCCTCCGCGCTTCTAAGTTGCAGCCCCTAGGCTGTGGAACAGCATCCCCTTTCCCATCAGAACTGCCCGCTCCATCGACTCTTTTAAGTCAAGACTAAAGACTTATCTACACTCCCAAGCCTTTCCTGACGTCCTCTGAGTGAGGGCTACATGTATATATGTATGTAGTCTGTTTTGTTGTGCTATTCTTATAACAAATGGCCAACGAGAGTTGTTTTTTAAATGTGCTATATAAATAAATGTGACTTGACTTGACTTGACTTAAGTGGGACCGGTCCCGCGCGGCCATACGGTGCCCCTACGCCTCAAGCGACCACGAGGTCGCGTAATTTGCGAGCCAAGGTCGCGTAAGTGGGACAGGCCTTAATAGAGACCAACACGAGGGGCCTCTGGGGAATGGCTACCAACATGAGATTCTAACTTTCTCTCTCCACACATAGACCACTCAACCTGCCGAGTATTTTCGATAATTGTCCGATTGCTATTTGAATGCTTGAATTAAAAACCCTGCCTCCATTCCATCTGGCAATTTATTCCAAATGCTTACGTCATTTAATGATTGGTTATCTAGTTTAGTTCAGAGATACAGCGTGGAAACAGGCCCTTCGGCCCACCGAGTCTGTGCAGAATACGAGGCCAAGTTAAATCGATCTCCTCTGCCTGCAAGTGACCCACACCCCCATTCCCTGCACATCCATGAGCCTATCTGACCCCCCCCCCCCCCCCCGCCTCCCCAAACGCCAGCATCGTACCTGCCTCCACCTCCACCCCTGGCAGCACGTTCCAGGCACCCACCACCCTGTGTGGAGAAAAAACTTGCCCCGCAAAACTCCTTCAAACTTTTGCCCCTCTCACCCTAAAGCTAGGCCCTCCAGTCTTTGACATTTCTACTCGGGGCGGGGGGGGGGGGGAGGTTCGGACTGACCGCCCAATGTTGACGGCATCATTCCCACAGCAAGGCGACCAAAACTGGACATAATACTCCCAAGTGCAGCCTCACTAACATCTTGTACAACTGCAACATGACCCCGTCTTCTAGACTCAATACTCTGACTGATGAAGGCCAAAGTGCCCAAAGCCTTTTTGACCACCTTGTCTACTGCAGAATGTACATCATTGCATTCTTTTACACACACAGGGCAATATAGCAATCACTGAATGTACTTATAATACAGAAGGTCACACATGTGTGGAGAGAGAAAGTTAGAATCTAAGTATCTTACATAGATTATTCATCTTTCAGTAGGGAGAGGGAGGGAGGGAGACGGAGGGAGAGAGGGAGGGAAAGGGAGGGAGGGTGAGGGGGAAGGAGGGGGGCAGACTCGATGGGCCGAAGGAACCATTTCTGCACTGTATCTCTGAACTACACGACACTAATTGAAGACAATTGTTGTGATTCCAGGGCGGGTTGGATACACAAGCGAAATGTGCCTGGCGTTTCTATTGTATTCTCCAAAGTTTGAGATGGCGACATGTTTGAGCTCTCAAGATAATAGAACTGTAGCCAATGCTTTGGGAGTTACAGTAAATGGGTAAATCCCACAGCCCTCTCCCCGTCTCTGTCACTTCCTCCCCTCCGGCCCCTTCACCCCCTCTCCTCCGGATGGGAGAGAGGGAGAGGTTGAGGGCTGATCTAATAGAGGTGTACAAAATCACCAGAGGAATAGATCGGGTACACGCACACAGTCTGTTACCCACAGGGGAATCGAGGACCAGAGGACATCAGTTTAAGGTGAGAGTGGGGGAAAGATGAAAGATTTAATAGGAACCTGAGGGTCGACTTTACCACACAGATGGTGCTGGGTGTATGGAACAAGATGCCGGAGTTACTCCAGCACTTTGTGGCTGTCTACAAATATAAACATGTGACTCAAGTAAGATTTTCCCAAAGAATCGGTCACAGACAGACAGACACACACACACACACACACACACACACACACACACACACACACACACACACACACACGTACACACACACACACACACACACACACACACACACACACACACACACACACACACACACACACACACACACACACACACACACACACACAATGTCCACCCTCCCCCTCTCTCCCTCTCTCGCTACCCTCTTCCCACTATCTCTTCCCTCTTTCTCTCCACCTCTCTCTCTCCCTCTCAGTTCTGTATTTGTTTAGAGAGAGAGGGAGAGCAAGAGAGGGGGAAAGAGAGAGAGGTGGGGGGGGGGGGGGAAGAGAGAGGGCGAGATGGGGGTGAGGGAGGATCAGAGAGATGACACAACCCTGACACCTCTGCCCCACCCACCCCCAGGGTATGTGTTTGGTAACCAGTTCTCACCTACACTCCCTGAAATAATCGCTGGACTGATTGTGAGATAGAGAGAGATTCCCCTCAAGGCATAAGGTCAGGGTAGAGGCAGAGAGAGAGAGAGGGAGGGAGGGAGAGGGAGGGGCAGAGAGAGAGAGGGAATGATGGAGGGAGCGAGAGACAGGGAGAGGGTGAGGGAGCAGAGGAGGTTTACCAGAATGCTGCTGGGATTAGAGGGTTTCAGCTCCAGAGAGAGGATGGACAGACTTGGGTAGTTTTCTCTGGAACGTCGGATGTTGAGGGGAGACCTGGTAGACGTTGATAAAACTACACAGTCACACAGTGTGGAAACAGGCCCTTCGGCCCAACTTGTCCACACCGGCCAACATGCCCCATCTACACTAGTCCCTCCTGCCCGCGTTTGGTCCATATCCCTCCAAACCTGTCCTATCCATGTACCTGTCCAAGTGTCTCTTAAACATTGCGATAGTCCCAGCCTCAACTACCTCCTCCGGCAGCTCGTTCCATACACCCGTCTCTGTCACTTCCTCCCCTCCGGCCCCTTCACCCCCTCTCCTCCGAATGCGAGAGAGATTCTGTGTGGAAAAGTTGCCCCTCAGATTCCTATTAAATCTTTTCCCCTTCACCTTAAACCCATGTCCTCTGGTCCTCGATTCCCCTACTCTGGGCAAGAGATTCTGTGTGTGTACCTGATCTATTCCTCTTGTGATTTTGTACACCTCAAAAAGATCACCCCTCATCCTCCTGCGCTCCATGGAATAGAGAATAGAGATCCAGCCTACTCAACCTCTCCCTATAGACCAGGCCCTGCTCTCAACGATGTTGTTAAGAGGAAACAGGCCCTTCGGCCCATCGAGTCCGTGAAGACCAGCGATCGCCCGTACACTCACTAATTTAGTTACAGCTCGGAAAGGTCAGTGATATGGCAGAGCGAGAGGGAGATGCAGGGAGAGAGGGAGAGAGGGAGGGAGAGAGAGAGAGAGGGAGGGAGAAAGGAAGAACAATATTCTCTGCATCTTCACCTTTTGTCTGTGTGTTGTGTGTGAGTGTCGTCTATTCTTCTGTCATCCCCTGTCCTGTCCTCCCCTCTCTCTCGCTCCCCCTGTCTCTCTTTCTTCCTTTTTCTCTCTCTCTGCTTTTCTTTCTCTCTCTCCCCCTTTCTCTCTCTCCCCCCATTCCCTCTCTCCCCTGAGTAGGGGAATCGAGGACCAGAAACATAGGTTTAAGGTGAAGGGGAAAATATGTAATAGGAACCTGAGGATCTATTCCTTGGATCGCAGGTGGATGAGGGGTGATCTTATAGAGGTGTATAAAATCACCAGAGGAATAGATCAGGTCGATGCACAGAATCTCTTGCCCAGTTGGGGATTTGAGGAGCAAAGGATATGGGTTTAAGGTGAAGAGGAAAGGATTTAGTAGGAACCGGAGGGGCACCAATTCCACACAGCTGTTGGCGGAGGTAGTTGAGGCTGGGACTATCGCAACGTTTAAGAGACACTTGGATAGGACAGGTTTGGAAGGATATGGGCCTAATGCAGGCAGGTGGGACCAGAGCCATAGAAACATAGATGCATAGAAAATAGGTGCAGGAGTAGGCCATTCGGCCCTTCGTGCCAGCATCGCCATTCACTTTGATCATGGGTGATCATCCACAATCAGTACCCCGTTCCTGCTTTCTCCCCATATCCCTTGATTCCGTTAGTCCTAAGAGCTAAATCTAACTCTCTCTTGAAACATCCAGTGAATTGGCCTCCACTGCCTTCTGAGGCAGAGAATTCCGCAGATTCACAACTCTCTGGGTGAAGAAGTTTTTCCTCATCTGTCCTAAATGGCCAACCCCTTATTCTTAAACAGTGACCCCTGGTTCTGGACCCCCCTAACATCGGTAACATGTTTCCTGCATCTAACCTGTCCTTAAGAATTTTATATGTTTCTATAACATCCCCTCTCATCCTAAATTCCACTGAATACAAGCCCAGTCGACCCATTCTTTCACCATATGTCAGTCCCGCCATCCCGGGAATTAATCTGGTGAACCTACGCCATACACCCTCGATAGCAAGAATGTCCTTCCTCAAATTAGGAGACCAAAACTGCACACTGGTGTGCAATATTTCCTGGTGTGGTCTCACCGGGGCCCTATACACCTGCAATAGTCCTCCTTGCTCCTAAACTCAAATCTTTTCTGAAGAAAGGTCTCGGCTCGAAACGTCGCCCATTCCTTCTCTCCAGAGATGCTGCCTGTCCCGCTGAGTTACTCCAGCATTTTGTGGCTGTCTTCAAATATAAAGATGTGTGTTTCAAGTAAGATTTTCCCAAAGAATCAGTCGCAGTAAGAACACACACACACACACACACACACGCACACACGCATACACACACACACACACACACA
>NC_045960.1:1342098-1526337 GCF_010909765.2 Amblyraja radiata
GACCAGATTTCTCACCACTGATACAAACTACACTTTACGCTGCATCGGAAAAGCATAAATAGTCAAAGACATCTTTCACCACAACCATTATTTCTTCTCCCTCCTCCTGTCGGCAGGCATTATACACGAGTGAAAGCGCACACCACCAGTATCTTTTCCCCGTCAGTTATCGGGCTTCTTAATGGACCTGCATAAGTTGTGGGGCTGGTTAATTCACATTTCCCCATTGAGGACATTGCACTGTATCTCTGGAGCTGATGTGCTACATGGGGAACAAAGACATGGCAGACCAATTGAATAACTACTTTGGTTCTGTCTTCACATAAATAATCTGCCGGAAATAGCAGGGGACCGGGGGTCAAATGAGATGGAGGAACTGAGAGAAATCCAGGTTAGCCGGAAAGTGGTGTTAGGTAAATTGAATGGATTAAAGTCCGATAAATCCCCAGGGCCATATAGGCTCCATCCCAGAGTACTTAAGGAAGTAGCCCCAGAAATAGTGGAAGCATTAGTGATAATTTTTCAAAACTCTTTAGATTCTGGAGTAGTTCCTGAGGATTGGAGGGTAGCTACTGTGACCCCACTTTTTAAAAAGGGAAGGAGAGAGAAAACGGGGAATTACAGGCCAGTTAGTCTAACACTGGTAGTGGGGAAAATGCTAGAATCAGTTATTAAGGATGGGATAGCAGCACATTTGGAAAGTGGTGAATTAATTGGACAAAGTCAGCATGGATTTATGAAAGGTAAATCATGTCTGCCGAATCTTATAGAATTTTTTGAGGATGTAACTAGTAGAGTGGATAAGGGAGAACCAGTGGATGTGTTATATCTGGACTTTCAGAAAGCTTTCGACAAGGTCCCACATAAGAGATTAGTATACAAACTTAAAGCACACGGTATTGGGGGTTCAGTATTGATGTGGATAGAGAACTGGCTGGCAGACAGGAAGCAAAGAGTAGGAGTAAACGGGTCCTTTTCACAATGGCAGTGACTAGTGGGGTACCGCAAGGCTCGGTGCTGGGACCCCAGCTATTTACAATATATATGAATGATTTGGACGAGGGAATTGAATGCAACATCTCCAAGTTTGCGAAGCTGGGGGGCAGTGTTAGCTGTGAGGAGGATGCTAGGAGGCTGCAAGGTGACTTGGATAGGTTGGGTGAGTGGGCAAATGCATGGCAGATGCAATATAATGTGAGGTTATCCACTTTGGTGGCAAAAACAGGAAGTAGACTATTATCTGAATGGTGGCCGATTAGGAAAAGGAGAGATGCAACGAGACCTGGGTGTCATGGTACACCAGTCATTGAAAGTAGGCATGCAGGTGCAGCGGGCAGTGAAGAAAGCGAATGGTATGTTAGCATTCATAGCAAAAGGATTTGAGTATAGGAGCAGGGAGGTTCTACTGCAGTTGTACAGGGTCTTGGTGAGACCACACCTGGAGTATTGCGTACAGTTTTGGTCTCCTAATCTGAGGAAAGACATTATTGCCGTAGAGGGAGTACAGAGAAGGTTCACCAGACTGATTCCTGGGATGTCAGGACTTTCATATGAAGAAAGACTGGATAGACTCGGCTTGTACTCGCTAGAATTTAGAAGATTGTGGGGGGATCTTATAGAAACGTACAAAATTCTTAAGACGTTGGACAGGCTAGATGCAGGAAGATTGTTCCTGATGTTGGGGAAGTCCAGAACAAGGGGTCACAGTTTAAGGATAAGGGGGAAGTCTTTTAGGACCAAGATGAGAAAAACATTTTTTACACAGAGAGTGGTGAATCTGTGGAATTCTCAGCCACAGAAGGTAGTTGAGGCCAGTTCATTGGCTATATTTAAGAGGGAGTTAGTTGTGGCCCTTGTGGCTAAGGGGATCAGGGGGTATGGAGAGAAGGCAGGTACAGGATACTGAGTTGGATGATCAGCCATGATCATATTGAATGGCGGTGCAGGCTCGAAGGGCTGAATGGCCTACTCGTGCACCTATTTTCTATGTTTCTATGTGTCTACATTGCTGAAACTATATTCTGCACTCTGTATCTTGTCATTTGCTCTGTCTCTGGTGCTTGAGTTTGAACTATGCATGGAATATCTGGTCCAATTGGACAACACACAAAACACAGTTTTTTTCATTGTACTTCGGTACATGTAACAATAATAAACCTCATCCTAAACGTGTACCTGAAACCTAATGTGCCTCGAATCTTAATTGTTTACAACTACGCCAAGGCGGTGGGAGGACTCGAATGTTTTAGAAGTGTTGCATCGTCTGTCACTCTAGCTGCACATATTAGAGCAAGGATTTCTGCACCTGCTTGAATGAATCTTTTGTGTTTTTACAAAACTCGAATTCTCCAACAGTGCATTTCTGTTTCTTAGAACCAGGTTTGACCGGAATTATGCAATACGGCTTGCGCAGATGTTGGTCATTCTTACAAATGTAAGGATAAATCGGGGTTTGATGAGAATAAAGAACAATATTCTGCATGGTTTTCTATCACGAACGGCACTCTGCATTATGTAGCTTCTCCTTTGCTCTCTCTATTGAACAGGATTGAACTCTTTGCACCTTAGTTTCTTGGTTTCCTGGTCTTCCAAAATATTCCAAATGCATTTTAAACTGGAGGTAGTGGAGAGAGGACTTAAGCCAGAAAGGGTTCTTGGGGAAAAAGAGGTACCTTAAATGTAGTTGCATCTGGTTGGGTAACTTTAATAGGGTGAAGACTATTCCATGCTTTTCATTCCATCTATATTCCATCTATATATGATACATCTGAAAAGAGCGTATAGCATGCAAAACAAAGATTTCCACTGTACCCCAGTACCCATGACAGTAATAGACCTTACCCTAATAGACCATACTCCTAGCTAACCAAACCTCATAATCCAAGGTGAATAACAACCATGACCAGAGCAGTAATGTTCGTACTATGATGGAGACTAGGATTGGAGACGATTTACGTACGTGGTGAATGGTTGTGAACAACAAATTAACTGTTGGACGAATGCAAACATAATCTGAGAAGAGGGGATAGGAGGAACAACACAGTGAATTTGTAGCTAATGTATTGCAGATTGTATTAATCGTCGGGTTTCTGAAACAGAAGAAGACAGGACATACTCAGAAGTATCAGAGAGTCATACAGCGGGTAAGGCCATTGTTTCAAGTCTTCATGTCTTGGTATATTTTGACGACCAACAGGCATAGTTCCATGTGTAAACACTTCAGATATTGGTATAAAATTATCTTCATCCAAACTGGATATCTCCATACTTGTAATGTAATGACTCCTGCTATCTTTATCTTCAATCAAGGTATGTAATCGAATCTTAGCTTCTTCTCCTGTGATGTTCAGCCTTCTCATCAGGTATTCTGTGCAAAAGATAGTCGAACTTCCGTGATCAAAAAAGCATATGTTTGCAACACTGTATTCGCCTTACTGTTTCTCACATGTACTGGTAAGATAGAAGAATTACAAGCTTCAACCCCGGCCCCAATATGAGCAGTTACTTGAGGCGAGGTGATAGCATCTCTAGTAGTTGGCTTCTTCCCTTGTTCCGTTTGCTCCGGTTCATCTTCTTCTATTTGCTCGGATAGCTCTTCATCTATTTGTTCCAGTTTTTCCTCTTCCCAATGATCTGGTAGCTTCTTTTCAGTGTGAAGTGCTTATCCATGAAACCATTGAATATCTTCACCTTGTATTCCCACAACTGGGTGTGTCTTATGCGTTCTTCCCGAGACGGCTGTGAACACGGCAGCACATTCTGTTTCTTTCCAACCTCTTGGCAGAGGTTCAATAGTTGGCTCATATTAGATGTCACTTTGATTGCGTTCTGCACAGATTCCATTAGTTTCTTCTGTTTCTCAATTAATCTGATAACCTGTTTCCATCAGTTGTTTCTCTCTTTCTCGGTTTTTTTCAGGTAGGCAGCTTGTGTATTATCTGTTTCTTCTCAATACACGAGTTCTCTATAGCTTTCAATTGACTCGTTAACTTGTTCCCATATCGAGTTTTCCTCCTTCAGGCAGGCAGGTTGTCCTTGACTAAGGTTGACTTTGCTACCTTGTGGTTCCTCGGGCATGACTCTTCCTTCGTCTTCTGGCTCCATGATTTTATAGTGGTCTTGGCAGATTGTCAAGTCCTTAAATTGAACCAACAAAGTCTTCCCTAAATTCTGCCCCTACTTTGTGTAAACATTGAGTGGCCATTTTGACAACAATAACAAGCTGATATTGTACACAACATCTCATCAACATTCATGGACTCAAAGTTGACGTTAGTTCAAAAGGAATGCGTGTTATAAAGACTTCAAAACAATTTCCAAGGTCGGTCTCCTTTCTCTAGACAGATTAGAAAAACACTTTTATGCTATCTTCCAAGCTACTGGCTCGCTCTCTGGCTCTTCTTTCAGAAGTCGTTTAAAATTAAAGCTTTTCAGCTTCCAAATTCAAAGAAAGAATTGTCGATGTCTACTCCCAATTTCTTGATAATGTCTTCAGATTTTTAGATGTCAAGTAGCTGTCGATAGACCTCGAGGCCATCTCTAGCCGAGATCTATTGTCTTCAGTTCCTCGGCTGGAACCGGTCTTCTGGCCAAAACCTCTTTCGAGAATTTAGCCAAAACTTCTGTCCCATTCTCTGGGACTGGCTTTCACCCCCCGCCGGAGGTATCCTTTGACTTAATGTAGCAACAGATTTATTTAATAGTTCAAGAGTTTACTCACTCTAGCTGCTAAGTGGTCTGCATAATTAAGGAGAATGTCGTTATACGCATGTGAGCTTTCCGCCAGAGACCTTCAGAGCTTCTTCACAGATAAATCTTCATAACACAGTCTTTTGATTAATAGATTCTTTATTACATAGAAAATAGGTGCAGGAGGAGGCCATTCGGCCCTTCGAGCCAGCACCGCCATTCATTTTGATCAAGGCTGATCATCCCCTAACAATAACCCGTGCCTGCCTTCTCCCCATATCCCTTGACTCCACTAGCCCCTAGAGCTCTATCTAACTCTCTCTTAAATCCATCTCGTAAATCCATCCAGTGACTTGGCCTCCACTGCCCTCTGTGGCAGGGAATTCCATAAATTCACAACTCTCTGGGTGAAAAAGTTTTTTCTCACCTCAGTCTTAAATGACCTCCCCTTTATTCTAAGACTGTGGCCCTTGGTTCTGGACTCGCCCAACATTGGGAACATTTTTCCTGCATCTAGCTTGTCCAGTCCTTTTATAATTGTATATGTTTCTATAAGATACCCCCTCATCCTTCTAAACTCCAGTGAATACAAGCCTAGTCTTTTCAATCTTTCCTCATAAGACAGTCCCGCCATCCCAGGGATCAATCTCGTGAACATACGCTGCACTGCTTCAATCACGAGGATGTCATTCCTCAAATTAGGAGACCAAAACTGTACATAACTCCAGATGTGGTCTCACCAGAGCCCTATACAACTGCAGAAGAACCTCTTTGCTCCTATACTGAAATCCTCTTGTTATGAAGGGCAACATTCCATAGCTTTCTTCACTGCCTGCTGTACCTGCACGCCAACTTTCAGTAACTGGTGTACAAGGACACCCAGGTCTCGCTGTACCTCCCCCTTACCTAACCTAATCCCATTGAGATAATAATCTGCCCCCTTGTTTTTGCCGCCAAAGTGGATAACCTCACATTTATCTATATTATACTGCATCTGCCACGCATCTGCCCACTCACGCAACCTGTCTGAATGAGTGAGGTTGTTGTTGGTGATTATTGTTGATGAAAAACAATAAGGTACATCCAAACTTCTTCTGACTCATACACTATCATCTTCATCGAACTCCAGCTTGTCGCTTTAAAGGTTTAAAAACTCCTCGTGTCTCCGTTACACTCCGCATGGTCAAAGGGTAAACCTTCCCCATGATGGTCCAAAACTAAACTAAAAACTAAGCTTCTGCGTAAGAAACATAGCTCCAAACACGCCCTAAAATACGTCATGAATCCCACCCACAATATAACGGGGAGTCTCAAATTTAAAGACACATGCCATCACCAACGACACACAAATCAAGCCAAATGGCCACTACAACCGGGAACCCCCGTCACTCTCCCTGGAACACTGCGCGGAATCTCAACTGTTGATTGGACAAAGTAGAAATGAGTTTGCTTGAGGTAAGGGTTTGAACGGGAACAAACGTGAGTAGTTGGAGGTGGATGCAGGGACAGCAGATGAGCAAATTATTGTTTTGTGTAGGAAGAAAATGTATATGCTTGTTTAAACTGAAGATAGGCACATAAAGCTGGAGTAACTCGGTGGGTCAGGCAGCATCTCTGGGGAAAAGCAATGGGTGACACCCTTCTTCAGACTGAGAGTCAGGGAAGAGGGGTAAAACAGATAAGGATGGTACTATGAAAAATGATTGGAAGATATACAAAAGATGCGAAATTAAATCAATAACGTCCCCTCCCTCTTTCTCTCCACCCCGCTCTTCCCCTCGCTCTTCTCTTCGCTCTTCACCTCCCGCTTCCCCTCGCTCTACGCCTCGTTCTTCCCCTTGTTCTAACCCTCGCTCGTCCCATAGCTCTTACCTCTTCCCCTCCCTCTGCCACTCCCTCTGCCCCTCCCTCTGCCACTCCCTCTGCCACTCACTCTTCGCCTCCCTCCCCCTTCCTCTCCCTACTCCCCCTTTCTCTCCACACTCCCCCTTCCTCCCCCCCACCTTTCTCTCCCCACTTCCCCTTTCTCTCCCTCTCCCATTCCTCTCCCCCACCTTTCTCCCCGTCTCTCCCCCACCTTCCTCCCCGTCTCTTCCTCTTCCTCCACCCCTCTCCCTATTCCTCTTCCCCATCCTTCCATCATTCTCTGCCTCACTGCCCCTCCACCACAACTCTCGATCCCTCACCCCCTCCATCGGCCCCTCCCTGAGCACGTTTCTCCCCCTCCCGCCTCCCCTCCCTCCGTCCCTCCTTCTGGCGCACCCTATCACTATCACTCTCCTTCCCCCTTCCTCTCTCCTCCCTCTCCCCTACCTCCCCTACCTACCCCTACCTACCCTACTACCTCCCCTTCCTCTGCCTCATCCCCCCTTCCTTTCACCTCCCCAACTCACTTCCCTCATTCTTCTCCTTCCTCAATACGTTCATCTCCCCTTCCCCTCCCTCTCCCCTCCCTCCGCTTCCTCTCCCCCTCCCTCCCGCTTCCTCTCCCCCTCCCTCCCCTTACTCTCCCACTCCCTCCCCTCCATCCCTCTCCCTCACTTGCTCCTCCCTAATCCTCCCTCCACCTCCCTCTCCCTCCCCTCACCCCCCACTCCCCTCACTTTCCCTCTCACTTCACCCCCTCCCTCCTCTCATCCTATTCCCCTTCCTCTCCTCCCCCCCCCCCCCACTTCCTTCCGCTTCCCCACCTCCCTCCCGCTCCCTCCCCTTCCATTCTCACCCTCCATCTCCATTCTCTCACTCCCACTTCCTAACTCCCATGGAGTCATATGTCATACATAGAGTCATAGAGTGATACAGTGTGGAAACAGGCCCTTCGGCCCAATTCGCCCACACCATCCAACAATATCCCCCCCAAGCGCGGCCCCACAGTCGTCACACTTGGCCGCGCTTGATCCATATCCCTCCAAACCTGTCCGATCCATGTACCTGTCCAACTGTTTCGTAAACTACAGGTTAGTCCCACCTTCAACTACCTCTTCTGGCAGCTCGTTCCATACACTCACCACCCTTTGTGTGATAAAGTTACCCCTCGGATTCTTATTAAATATTTTCCCCTTCACCTTGAACCCATGTCCTTTGGTCCTCGATTCCCCTACTCTGGGCAAAATACTCTGTGCATCTACCCAATCGATTCCTCTGATGATTTTGTATATTAAAGGATCTCCCCTCATCCTCCTGCGCTCCATGAAATAGAGACCCAGCCTAAACCTCTCCTTATAGTTCACACCCCCCAGTCCTGGCAACATCCTCATAAATCTTTTCTGATCCCTTTCAAGCTTCACAATATATTCCCTATAACACTGACAGACATCGCCAGTGTGACAGTCCATCAGTATTACCGCGACGTTTGTCAGTCCATCAGTACTGTCCAACAGTGTGTCACTCCATCAGCTCCACAACATAGTGTGTCAGTCCATCAGCTCCACAACGCAGATTGTCAGTCCATCAGCTCCACAACACACAGTGTCAGTCCATCAGCTCCACAACACATCGTGTCAGTCCATCAGCTCCACAACACATAGTGTCAGTCCATCAGCTCCACAACACATAGTGTCAGTCCATCAGCTCCACAACGCAGAGTGTCAGTCCATCAGTACCATGCCCCAGTGGGTCACGCCATCAATCCTATCCCACAGTATGTCAATAGTTCAGTACTTCCCGACAGTGCGTTATTCGATCAGTGCTACCCTACAGTGTATCACTCCATCAATACAACCCCACAATGATTCACTCCATCAGCACTACCCCACGTCTGTCACTCCAACAAAATTACCCCCACAGTATGCCACTCCATCAGTATAACCCCTGTGTGTTACTCCATCAGTGCTACCCCACAATAGCTTAGTACATCAGTACTACCCCAGATTATGTCACTCCACCAATAATACTCCACAGTGTGTCACTCTATCATCACTACTCTGCCGTGTATCTCTCCATCAGTACTACCCCACAGTGTGGCACTCCATCAGTACTACCCCACAGTGTGGCACTCCATCAGTACTACCCCACAGTGTGGCACTCCATCAGTACTACCCCACAGTGTGTCTCTCCATCAGAACTACCTCACAGGTTATCACTACATTACTACTACCCCACAGTGTGGCACTCCATCAGTACCACGGGGACATTTGTCACCCCATCAGGACTTTATTACAGAATGTCACTCCATTAGTGTTACCATGCATTTTATCACTTCATCAGTACCACCTCACAATGTGTCACTCCGTCAGTAATGCACCATAGTGTGTCACTCCATCAGTACTACCGCACAATGTACCACTCCATCGGTACAAACCCACAATGATTCACTCTATCATCACTACTCCACCGTCTGTCACTCCAAAAGTACGACCCCGCAGTGTGTCACTCTATCAGTACTACACAGTGTCTCTCCATCAGTACTGCCCTACAGTGTGTTACTCAATCAGAACTACTTCACAGGTTATCACTATATTAGTAGTACTCCACAGTGCGTCACCCCATCAGTACCACGGCGAAGTTTGTCACTCCATCAGGACTACCCAAAAGAGTCACTCAATTAGTGCTAACATACATTTTATCACTTCATGAGAGCTACTATACAGCGTGACACTTCACGAGAATCGCCGCACAATGTCACTCCATCAGTATGTGTCGCACAATCAGACCTACCACAGATTGTGTCACTCCATCAATTCTCCCGCCAATGTGTCGCTCCATCAATACTACCCCCACTGTGTAATTCCATCTGTAGCACCACACAGTGTATTACTCCATCAGTACTACCCCACCCCGTGTGTCATTCCAAAAAAACTACTCCTGAGTGTCAGTCCATCAGCACTACCCCAAAGTGTGTCACTCAATCAGCACCACCCCTGATTTTGCGACTTCATCAGTACTGCCCCTCAGTGTGTCACTCCGTCAGAACTACCTCACAAGTTACCTCTCCATCAGTGCTACCCCACAGTGTGTCACTCCATCAGTACCACGCCGAAGTTTGTCACTCCATCAGTGATATCCCAGTACGGCCCCAAAGTGTGTCACATCATCAGTACTACCCAGACGTTTGTCACTCCATCAGGACTACTCCACAGCGTGTCACTCCATCAGTGCTATCGCTAATTGTGTTTAATTGCATCAGTGCGACTCCCCAGTATGTCAATCCATCTGTACTTCCCCACAGTGTGTCAGTCCATCAGTAATACCCCGAAGTTTGTCACTCCATCAGTACTATCCCAGCGTGCAACTCTGTCAGCTGTCACACAGTGACAGTCCATCATTACTATCCACAGTGTGTCACCCCATCAGTCCTATCCCACAGTATGCCACAACATCAGTACTTACACACAGTGCGTCACTCCATTAGTGTTACCCCACAGTGTATCACTCCATCTGTACTACTCCACAGTGTGACATTCCATCAGCACTACCCCACAATGTGTTAGTACATCAGTGCTCACCCACAGTTTGTCAATCCTTCCTTACCATCTCACAGTGTGTCACTCAATCAGTACTATCCCACAGTGTGTCACTCAATCAGTACTGCCTCACAGCGCATCAATCCATCAGCACTACCCCACTGAATGTCGTTACGTCAGTACTACCCCAGATTATGTCACTCCATCAGTACGACCTCGCAGTGAATCACTCCATCAGTACCACCCCACAGAGTGTCACCATCAGAACCAACCCACAGTGTGCCTTTCCATCAGTAATACCCCACAGTGTATGATCCCTTGAGCGCTACTCCACAGTGTAACTCCACCAGTACTACTCCACAGAGTGTCACTCCATCAGATCCACCCCACTGTTTGTCACTCCATCAGAACCTCCGCGTAAGGTGTTACCATCAGAACGAGCTGCGAAGTTATCACTCCAGTAGTATTACCCCACAGAGTGTCACTCCATCATTACTGCCCCAAAGTGTGTCCCTCCATCAGAACTACCCCCGAATGTGTCATTCATCAGTACTACACTACAGTGTGTCACCTCAACAATATAACTCCACATTGTGTTGCCCCATCGGTATTACACCAAACTATGCTGGTCCATCAGGCCAATCACAGAGCGTGACAGCCCATTATTACTGGCCCGCATTCTGTCCTTCCATCAGTACTACCCCACAATGTTTCCCTCCTTAGAACGGAGACGAGGAAACACTTTTTCTCACAGAGAGTGGTGAGTCTGTGAAATTCTCTGACTCAGAGGGCGGTGGAGGCAGGTTCTCTGGATGCTTTCAAGAGAGAGCTAGATAGGGCTCTTAAAAATAGCGGAGTCAGGGGATATGGGGAGAAGGCAGGAACGGGGTACTGATTAGGGATGATCAGCCATGATCACATTGAATGGTGGTGCTGGCACGAAGGGCCGAATGGCCTACTCCTGCACCTATTGTCTATTGTCCATCAGATTTACCTTAAGTGTATCATTCCATCGATAATACCCCACAGTGTGTCACTCCATCAGTCGTACCCCGACGTAAGCAACTCCATCAGGAATACTGCACAGTGTGTCAGTCCATCGCTGTTATCACAAAGTGTGTCACTCTATCACTGTTATTTCCCATTATGTCACTCCATCTGCACTACCCCACAGTGTGCCAGTCCATCAGATTACCGCACAATCAGCACTTCCCCACCGTCTGTCACTCCAACAATACTACCCAACAGTTGGTCACTCCATCAGTACTACCACACGGTGTGTTTCTCCATTAGTACCACTCCGAGGTTTGTGACTCCACCAGGAATAACCTACAGAGTGTCACTCCATTAGTGCTACCATACATTATATCACACATTTAGCACTACTCCACAGCATGATACTACATGAGTACCACCCCACAGTGTGTCACTCCATCAATTATCCCCCTCAGAGTGTCACTCCAAAAATACTACCTCTAGTGCGCCATTCCGTCTATACTACCACACTGTGTATTACTCCATTAGTACTACCCCGCCCCATGTGTCAGTTCAAAAATATTACCCCAGAGTGTCACTCCATCAGTACTTTCCCAAAGTGTGTCGCTCAAGCAGCGCTACCCCACAGTGTGTCACTCCATCAAAACTACCTCATAGGTTATCACTCCATCAGTACTACCCCACAGTGTGTCACTCCATCAGTAGCATGCCGAGGTTTGTCACTCCATCAGGCCTACTCTATAGAGCGTGTTGGAAAGAACAGCAGATACTGGTTGAAATCGAAGCTAGACACTAAATGCTGGAGTAACTCAGCGGGACGGGCAGCATTTCTGGAACTCAGGAATTGGTGATTTTTCGGGTCGAGACCTTTCTTCAGACTGATGTCAGGGGAGTGGGCGTTACAGAGATAAAATGTAGTCGGAGACAGTGAGACTGGTAGGAGAACTGGGAAGGGAGGTGGAGAGTGACTGAAAGCAAGGGCTACTTGAAGTTAGAGAAGTCAATGTTCATACCGCTGGGGTGTAAGCTACCCAACCGAAATATGAGGTGCTATTCCTCCAAATTGCGCTGGGCCTCACTCTGGCAATGGAGGAGGCCCAGGACAGAAAAGGTCAGTTTGGGAATGGGAGGAGTAGTTACTGTGTTGAGCAGCCGTTAGCCGTCGCATACAGGATATAATCCTCCATCATTTTCGCAACCACCATTTTGTCCACACCTTTCTGTTTTCCACAGAGACCGTTCCCTTCGCAACTCCCTGGTCAATCTTTCCTTCCCACTCAAACCACCCCCTCCCCAGCTACTTTCAACTGCAACCGCAGGAGATGCAACGCCTGTCCCCACACCTCCACCCTCGACTCTATCCAGGGACACCTACAGTCCTTTCGGGTGAGGCAGAGATTCACTTGCACCCCCTCCAACCTCATCTACTGTATCCGCTGTTCCAGGTGTGGAATGTTGCATATCGGCGAGACCGACGATCGTTTCTCTCAACACCATTGCTCAGTCCGCCTAAACCTACCTAACCTCCCGGTTTCACAACTATTTAACACACTCTCTCATTCCCATATTGACTTTTCTGTCCTCCTCCAATTTCAGAGTGAGGCCCAGCGCAAATTGGAGGAACATCACCTCATAATTGGTTTGGTAGTTTATACCCCAGCCGTAAGAACGTTGACTTCTCAAACTTGAAGTAACCTTTGCTTTCCCTCTCTGTCCATCCACTTCCTCTTCCCAGTTCTCCCATCTGTCTTACTGTCTCTGACTACATTCTACCGTTGTCCCGCCCCCTCCCCTGACATCAGTCTGAAGAAGGGTCTCGCCCGAAACGTCACCTATTCCTTTTCAACAGAGATACTGCCTGTCCCACTGATTTATTCCAGCATTTTGTTTCTATGTCGCCTACAGAGTGGCACTCCATTCGTACTACCATACATTGTATCACTTCATCAGTCCTACATGAGTACCACCCCACAATGAGTCAACCCATCAATAATGCACAATAGTATGTCACTCCATCAATGCTCCCGCTCAGCATGTCTTTCCATCAATACTAATCTCAATGTGTCATTCCATCTGTACTACCACACAGTGTATTACCCCACCCGCGTGACATCATCAACCCCGCAACTCGGGCGGGAGAAGTCGCGTTGCGGAAGCTCCGAAAAGCTCCGAAAATGGACCCGGGAGCTCCCGGTGTCACCGTCCATCGGGCCTGCGGCTGGAGCCTCCGAAGCACCGGGGTCGGGCCGCAGCAGCGCGCCACCGCCGCTCCCCACGCTCCGAACTCGGCCAGCTCCACGACTGGAGCCCCAGGTCGTTCCGGTTGGAGGCAGCTCCACGGTGCTAGGCCCCAACGCCAACGGAGACCCAACAGAGAATGGTCGGGTCCTCCGTACAGGGGAAAGATTTTAAAAGTTTCCCCACCCACCCCCACATGGCCAGTTAAAAAAAAACACTATAAACTACACTCAAACGAGACAAAAAATAATAAAAGACTGACGGACTCCAGAGGCCGCTGCGACAAGGGTCGCGCCGCCCACCCACCCACCACATGGCGGAGAGAAGGCAGCGCAGAGAGGGAGAATAGAGAGCGTAGGAGTGAAAGTAACAGTTCAGAGAGAGAGTGACAGCAGTAAGGATGGAGGGAGATAGAAAGGGGGGAGGGAGATGGTGCTACATCATTCGCCGTTTTATTTAGGTTTAGGACAATTCTGAGGTGGCAATGTTTCTGTTCTCTGAGTGTCCTGAGTTTTCGGGACGCTCCTCCTCAGAAGTGATGAAGGCAGATAATGTTATTGTCCCAGGGCCAGATACATTCCAGGCAAGCGAATGGTTACCGGGGTCACCGGGAGTGTGGGGTTGAAGTTACAGTCAGATGAGCCGTCATCACATTGAGTGGTGAAACAGAGTGGATGGGGCATTACAGTCCGAGGCGAACTGTTGGACCAATTCCACAACCTGTGGACAAAGGTCGCCAAGTACATCTTCAAACTGGGCACCTGAAGCCTTGAGCGGGTCCCTGGAATTTGGGATTGCCTTGCTGAGTGAAGCGGGTTGAATGGAATCAGACAAACAACATGAGGTGGAGAGTTGGATCTGATGGAGTTTGGAACATTATCCTGTTTGCTGGAACAATGCCGCTCCCTATTTCCATCCCTCAGTATCTCCACCATTCCCAGTCTTTGGAGTTTTCCCAATCAATACCCTGAATAAATCATAACCTGTTACATCGGGGATTTCACTTGGATGATGTCACCTGTTTGCGAATCATTTTAAAATCTCTATTTTTAATTCCGTTGAAATTTCACTGTCCCGGTGTAGACGGAAAATGGTATAAAGTCTGTGAGAATGTTCTGCCCCAGCATTTCATTCCGATAGAATATCGGGAGCTTTCCAGGACACGTGGCTGGACAGAGAAAATGTTTGGCGAATTGTGGTACCGATATGCCAATGTGGAGAAAATCTTGTACGTGATCATTGCTGCCGTTGGAGTCCCTGGTAAGTGAGCGGAACAATTCAAGTTTTATTACTCCATCCGTGTGTTAACCGGTGTTGACCTGATTCACATCATATTACAAGATTATTTCACGATACTTTCAAGAGAGAGCGAGATATGGCTCTTAAAAATAGCGGAGTCAGGGGATATGGGGAGAAGGCAGGAACGGGGTACTGATTGTGGATGATCAGCCATGATCACATTGAATGGCGGTGCTGGCTCGAAAGGCCGAATGGCCTACTTCTGCACCTATTGTCTATTGTATATTCCCAACTGATGATCGTTGTACAAGAATATTTGAAGTATATTAATCCTCTCAGTAAAATATTTTTGAATTAACGCTGTGATTTTTCTTATTTTCACACTGCCAAAACTAGCCCTCTTTTTCTCTCACTGCCGAGATTCACTAGAATGTTGTTCTTGCCTTCAGTGGGATCTTGCCCAGAGTTGGCCCAGTGCTCTGGACAGGCAGGAAGCTCTCCGGCACGGTGTGACTGGGAGGGGTTTCACTGTGTCTGAGTTATTGATCAGAGTGAACACCCGCTCCTGTGGACACTGTGTCTCACTGTGGAGTCTGTCTGTCACAGTCGGATTTCACTCCTGTTGGTCAATAATTGAATCGAACTCCTGAACCAGTGGTCGCGGAGCTACCGGCGTGTGTGTGTTGTTACCGAACCGAACTCCCTGTGGAATGAATCCATTAACGGAGCCACTCTGCTGCTGCCGGATTCTAAGTTGTCCCTGCCTTCCCTCTGGAACCTCCTCGTCCCCATCAGAGGCCGAGTTCCCAGCGCCCTGGTTAAACATGGCCGGTCACGGTGAAGACTCTGAAACCGGCCCCATCAGAGACTGTGAGCAACCCAAAAAAGATAAAGATCTAGAAGACCCCGATTCACATAGAGCAATTGCCCTGCTAAATACAGATCAGAAAATATTAGCGAAAACTTTGGCAAGAAGATTAAGCAAATACGTTAATAAATGAATACACTCGGATCAAACGGGGCTCATACCTAAGAAATAACTTTGCACAGTACTGCAAAAATTTCCGATGCAAGATAATTTTCTTTCATGGATAAAATTTCTATATGATAGGTCGACTGCCAGAATACTGACCAACCACATACTTTCTCCGAAATTTCAACTATCCATGGGCAATAGCCAGGGTTGTGCATTATCGCCCCTGTTATTTGCCCTTGCAATTGAACCCTTAGCGGAAAGTATAAGAATACATCCGAACATTCACGGCTATAATACTAAACATTCCAATAATAAAATATCATTATATGCAGATGATGTATTATTATATATCACCAATTCTCAAGTTAGCATTCCAAATATATTAAATCTTATATAGGAATTCGGTTCCTTCTCAGGATATAGAATAAACTGGAACAAAAGTGAAATTATGTCAATAATACCTGAAGAGCCGCACACCTTTTAAAATTCCCTTTTAGAATTGCTACAGAAACATTTAAATTTAAATTTAAATATCTGGGTATCCAAGTAACCAGAAAATATAATTATTTATTCAATGCAAACTTTCCGCCTCTAGTTACTAAATTAAATGCTCTTATTCAATTCCGATGTCTCTAATAGGCAGAATAAATGCCATAAAAATGATTTTCCTTCCACAAATTCTCTATTTATTTCAATCAATACTGATATATCTACCAACTTTTTTTTATTCTTTATTCCCGGATTACAAACTTTATCTGTGATTATAAATCACATAGAATTCATAAACGACATTTATGTAAACCCAAAGAAATGGGTGGATTGGCGCTTCCCAATTTCTTATACTATTATTGGGCAACGAATATTAAAAATGTAATTTACTGGCTGGATAACGCATGACAACAGGTAGACTGGTTAATAATGGAGAGAGAGGATTGTTCGCCTTTTAATACAGGCGTGATCCTTCTCTCCCCAATAAAGTTGAAGACCACAATATATGAGAACAATCCGATTATTCACAGCACTTTACGAATTTGGAAACAAATAAAATCTACTTTTAAACTAAGAAATCTATCTCTTCTTTCAGCAATAGCTAATAACCCGTCATTTAAGCCATCTGTTCTGTCATTTCAGAAATTACAGTCGAAATACAGTCTGAAAGGTCATCAATGTTTTAGATATCCTCAAATTCGAGATTATTTGAAAACATATATCCATGATTATCAAACTCTGCTGCCAGATATATTAGACAAAGGTATGAATAGAAACTCAGAGTCAAACAATCTAACATCATACTTGTATAATACCCTTCTAAATATAGAAATTCCATCGGCAGACACAATTGGAAGAGAATGGAAAGAGGAACTAGGCCTAAACATCTCCAAAGATAGATGGGAAAAATATATCTTATATATACATAACTGTTCGATTCATGTTAGATACATTTTAATCTAATTCAAAATACTCCACAGACTCTACTACTCAAAAACTCTCCCGCCCGTTGCCGTATCACGTTTCCCGTGAAGCAGGCAGGTCGGGCACAGTCGGAGCCGGGTCTGACATTATTAATCTTGCAGCCGCGCACCGACTCCAACACTCCTAATCTTTAGCTGAAAGTCGAGCCCGGTGTTCAGCCCCGGAGACCGTGTTCAGTAAATGCCCAGTGTCCGTTCCTTTCTTTTCCGCAGTGAATTTAGTGGCGATTGTGATCCTGTCCCGGGGAAAGTGCGGCCTCTCCACCTGCACCACTCGCTACCTGGTGGCCATGGCAGCGGCCGATCTACTGGTCATTTTACTTCGGAGTCACGTGAGTGACTACGTGAGAACCCGCTCAGCGCGCATGCGCATCATTAACGCCAGCAGTGCAACAGCGGCTGCAGCGGGTGGTAGGCGCTCCCGCTACAGAATGAAACTGACCGTCAGGTGAGTTCCCTGAGGTCGGGTTTCTATTACAGGGGAGCCTTTTTCTGCTTGTGTATTACAGGCAGAGAAAAAAGGCTCTGGAACAAAACTGTCCCCCGTTCAAGGAGGAACGTTTTTCCGTCGGGGAGGGGGGCAGCAACAGGCGGTAGGAGCGTTTACCCGGTGTTCCGCTATTCCCCGACACCGTGCCGAGCCCAGCCCGCTAGTACCTGAGCAGCGGGCTGGATGCATAGCCACCCAAAGAGGCATCCGGCAGCTGTTCCCGATTTGGGACGGGACGTCTCTCCACCCGCACGAGGGGAGAGAGAGCCGCCTGAGCCGCTCGGTGCAGGTGCCTGCGAGACGCGCTGCTTGAGGGGCGCTCTCGCTTCTACAAGGCACAAAAGCTCTAGAAGAACCTGTCCCCCGCTCGACTCCAACGGTGGAGCGTTCCATTGCAGGGGGGGCAGTAACATGCGGTAGGAACAATGACCGGGCGCGCCGCTATCCCCATCACCGCGCCGAGCCCAGTCCCGCTAGTGACTGAGCTGCGGGCTGGATGTTTAGCCATCCGAAGAGGCATCCGGCCGGTGCATTCCGACTCGTCGGAGGGGACGTCTCTCCACCCGCATGGGAGAGAGACAGCCGCCTGAGCCGCTGGAGCGGCTCCTGGAGCAGGAGCTCCTGCGAGACACGCTACGTGAGGGGCAGTCTCACTGGAGGGTTCAGGCATACCCTCCACAGTGCCTAGGCACTGCCCATCGCTTCCTCCTTAGTGTGGTTAGCTTTGGGGTGACCAGTGGCTGGGCTGGTCATGAAGAGGGGTCATTGGCTGAACAACATCGGGAGTATGCTTGAGGTACAGGATCAGGAAGAGCTGCTGGGTGTGGCCGCTATGTGGCTCCACCACTAGCGAGATGGCTTTTCAGTCTCAACTGATGGCCAGCTTACTACCTGTTCTTTTCAAAAACCTCCAAGACAGGTAGTCATGAGGCGTTGGATTTCATCACGCGTCCCCTAAATTGCTTTTACTCAAAGTGGCCACCATTATTGGAGGGTACATTGAGCATTGCTTTAAAAAAGCCAAAATATCAAAAAATGAATTTGATATCCCTGACGTCGGCTATCATTTTCGCATGCTCTTCCAGAGGGTCACGGTAGTATGGCAAAACACCTGACCTACTGTTCGCAGTGCTCCACAATTTCTCAGGAAGTTACAAAACCTGCCCTCAAAGAACGCCGACCTCACAACCAAAACTGGACGGTGTCCAAAATATCGGCGCAAAAGGGCAGGGCCTGGAATGAGCACCACACGTAAACCAGTCAGCAGTACCTCTAACGCGTCCACCAGGAGGGTCTACCTCATGGTACTGGTAAAAAAAAAAGGGGGGTCACTAATAACAGTAAATAAGTAAGTAATTAAATAAATAAATGTGGGGAGGGGGGGGGGGGGGGGGTTAAGGGGAGAGCAGCTGCAGTAGAGCAGAACAATGGTGAAGAGCACTCAGTCCTCTTCCGAGTCCGGGGTCAAGTTGAGAGAGTTAACAAGTTCCAAGAAAGGGTTCCATGTATCTAGGAATGTCTTGGTAGAGCCTTTGAGAGAGAACCTAAGTTTTTCAAGCTTTAAATTGTAAAGCACCTCCTTAATCCAGCGGGTGTGTGTCGGGGGACAGGTGAGCCTCCAGTTAAGCAAGATCAGTCTCCGGGCTAACAAGGTTGTAAAAGCTAGAACCCGTTTCACCGCAACAGAGAGGTTGGTGTTGGGAGGGGTACCGAAAATGGCTGACAGTGGGTTTGGAGGAATAGTCTGGCCGTAGGCTCTGCTTATCAAGTCGAAAGCACTCCTCCAAAAGGCTGCTAGCTTAGGGCAAGACCAAAACATATGGCTATGGTTGGCAGGAGATTGATTACATCTGTTACAGGTGTCCCTAACAGCGGGGTAAATTCTAGATAATCTTGCATTTGTGTAGTGGACTTTGTGAAGGACTTTGCATTGGATTAGGCCATGACGGGCACATATGGAGGAAGAATGGATCAAATCCAAGGCAGTCCCATTGCTGGTCTGTTAGTTTCGTATTCAGCTCACCCTCCCACGCAGCTTTTAATGAGGTATGAGGTTTCAATATAACCGACCCTAACAAGTTATACAAAACAGAGATGCATTTCTTCCGGTTGGGATCTAGAGCTAAAATGGAACCGGTCAGGGTTTCAGGGGGGCGATTTGGGAAATGGGGAAATGTCTTCTTCACAAAATCCCTAATCTGGAAAAAACGAAAAAGGTGGGAGTTTGGGAGGCTATAGTTGGACGAGAGCTCCGCAAAAGACGAAAAGATGCCATCCTTGTATATGTTTTTGATACTACTGATACCGTTGCTATGCCTTGAACTCGCCTTTTCCATGTGTACCCAGGTCGGTAGGTGGTCGCAATCATCATTCATCCAATACAGGAGTTTTTGCAAGTTAGCTGCCCAATAGTATGCCTAAAGTCAGGAAGTGCCAACCCGCCGTCACTCTTAGGAGACTGCAGTATCGCCTTTCGGATTCTAGCCGGTTTGCTACCCCATAAAAATTTAGATATTGTCCTTTCTAATTTATCAAAAAAAGATTTAGTGATAAGTATAGGGACGTGCTGGAAAATATACAGGAATTTGGGTAGGACGACCATCTTGACCAGATTTATCCGGCCCACGAAGGATAGCGGTAAAACTGACCAGCGGTCAAAATCTCTTTCAGCTTTCTCAACCAGAGGCAGAAAGTTTGTGCGGAACATATCAGATACGGGTGTTGTGATAAAGACGCCGAGGTAGCGAAATCCGTCCTCCGCCCATTTGAATGAGGTTAAAGAGCGAGGGAGCTGCTTAGCCAATGAGTTAATCGGTAATAGCTCACTCTTTTGGTAGTTAAGTTTATAACCAGAATACGCGCCAAACCGTTCTAAAATATTCGTAATCACAGGGAGAGAGCTGACTGGGTTCGAGATGTACAGGAGCAGGTCATCCGCATACAATGAGACTTTATGAGTTGTGTCGAACCGTGTAATACCTTTAAAGCCCTTCTCTGAGCGTAACCAGACCGCCAAGGGTTCTATCGCGACAGCAAACAGAAGTGGTGATAACGGGCAACCCTGTCTGGTACCTCTCTGAGGGGGAAAGTGGGGCGACAGTGAGCCGTTTGTTTGTACTGAGGCCATCGGCGACGAGTATAATAGACTGACCCAAAGAATAAAATTGTTACCGAGGCCAAACCTGTCCATCGCCTCATATAGGTACCTCCACTCGACCCTGTGGAAAGCTTTTTCGGCGTCGAGGGAGACCACTATCTCCGGGGTCTCACTAGGTGAATGGATGATGTTAAGGAGACGCTTAGTATTGTGGGAAGACTGTCGGCCTGGTATGAATCCTGTTTGGTCTAACGAGATAATAGAGGGCATCACTCGTTGAAGACGGAGCGCAAGGGCTTTAGAGAGGATTTTGAGGTCCACATTCAGGAGTGAAATTGGTCTATAGCTACTACAAAGCAGGGGATCTTTCTCCTTCTTAAGAATTAGGGAGATAGTAGCCCAGGACGCGAGTTGATTTAAACATGCTATATAAATAAAAAAATACTTACTTACTTTCTTACTAAACGAAACTAAACAAATTATGTGAGATACAGTAAAAAAAACAATTAGAGAGTTGAAAATAGAATGTGTGCACGTGACCACTTGGGACGTCTCTCAATTATATATCAGGAAAGCATTCGACCCATTTTACTACACGCGCATGAACAACTGTATCTACAGCACTCTCAGAAAATGCACGAACCCGTGAAAGGAGAGCTTTATACAATTTATTATACTGCTCTTGCCGTCGTTGGAGTGCCCAGTAAGTATGCTATTGACATATCTTTTAGCACGGTTCCAGCTTCGGGTTTTGTGTTGTGCACAGGAAACGACTGAGACTGTAAATAGACACAAAAATATTCAGATTGAGGAACGGTGTCGACCCGAAACGTCCCCTATACGTTTTCTCCAGAGATGTTATCGGACCCACTGAGTTCCTCCAGCTTTTTGTGTCTATCTTCGGTTTCAACCAGCATCTGCAGTTCGTTCCCAAACATTTCGAAGATAGACACAAAATGCTAGAGTAACTCAGTGGGACAGGCAGCATCTCGGGTTAGAAGGAAAAGATGATGTTTCTGGTCGAGTCTCTTCTTCAGACAGAGTCAGGGGAGAGGGAGATACAGAGACAAGGTAGTGTAAGGTGTGAACACGAGACAAAGGTCATCACACATTCCTTCTATCCAGAGATGCTGCCTGTCCCGCTGAGTTAATCCAGCATTTTGTGTCATTCTTCGATTTAAACCAGCATCTGCTACCAGTTCCTTCCCACACTCATCCAACCAAAGATTTCGTACAGCTAGTTCAAGCGTCTGCGGTTGGAATTTGAACTTCAGTGCTGTCTCTGAGGAGCTTACAATTTCTGATTTAAATCTTTTTATTTGAATTTCACAGCAATTTTCATACATACAATGATAACAGACAGTGACAGTCAAGGCATAATTGTGCAACAGTGTGTAAGCGACCCTCAAAGCCCTTACCCTTACCCACCTTCAACCCACCGGAATCAGGTCGGAACCAAACGGGGACAAACAACACTCACATACATACACATCCACACAAATATGGTAAGATAAACGAAACAAAAAGTACTAAAAAAAAAAGAGAGGAAAAAAAAAAGGGGGGGCACTAATAACAGTAAATAAGTAAGTAATTAAATAAATAAGTGTGGGGAGGGGGGGGGTTAAGAGGAGAGCAGCTGCAGTAGAGCAGTTCAATGGTGGAGAGCACTCAGTCCTCTTCCGCGTCCGGGGACAAGTTGAGAGAGTTAACAAGTTCCAAGAAAGGGTTCCATGGATCTAGGAATGTCTTGGTAGAGCCTTTGAGAGAGAACCTAAGTTTTTCAAGCTTTAAATTGTAAAGCACCTCCTTAATCCAGCGGGTGTGTATCGGGGGACAGGTGAGCCTTCAGTTAAGCAAGGTCAGTCTCCGGCCTAACAAGGTTGTAAAAGCTAGAACCCGTTTCACCGCAACAGAGAGGTTGGTGTTGGGAGGGGTACCGAAAATGGCTGACAGTGGGTTTGGAGGAATAGTCTGGCCGTAGGCTCTGCTTATCAAGTCGAAAGCACTCCTCCAAAAGGCTGCTAGCTTAGGGCAAGACCAAAACATATGACTATGGTTGGCAGGAGATTGATTACATCTGTTGCAGGTGTCCTTAACAGCGGGGTAAATTCTAGATAATCTTGCATTTGTGTAGTGGACTTTGTGAAATACTTTGCATTGGATTAGGCCATGACGGGCACATATGGAGGAAGAATGGATCAAATCCAAGGCAGTCCCATTGCTGGTCTGTTAGTTTCGTATTCAGCTCACCCTCCCACGCAGCTTTTAATGAGGTATGAGGTTTCAATATAACCGACCCTAACAAGCTATACAATACAGAGATGCATTTCTTCCGGTTGGGATCTAGAGCTAAGATGGTATCGGTCAGGGTTTCAGGGGGGCGATTTGGGAAATGGGGGAATATCTTCTTCACAAAATCCCTAATCTGGAAAAAACGAAAAAGGTGGGAGTTTGGGAGGCTATAGTTGGACGAGAGCTCCGCAAAAGACGAAAATATGCCATCCTTGTATAGGTTTTTGATACTACTGATACCGTTGCTATGCCAGGTTTTGAATGCGTGGTCTGTACTTGAAGGTTTAAAGATGTGGTTTTTAAGCAGTGGGGTCAAGATGGAAGGGCCTTGTAAACCGAAGTTTTTCCAGAGTTGACTCCATATCTTGAGCGAGATGGACGCAATTGGGCCTGCACCCACAGATGTTATAGGAAGCATGAGTTGGGAGCATAGGACAGACCGCAACGGAAGATGTGAACTCGCCTTTTCCATGTGTACCCAGGTCGGTAGGTGGTCGCAATCATCATTCATCCAATACAGGAGTTTTTGCAAGTTAGCTGCCCAATAGTATCGCCTAAAGTCAGGAAGTGCCAAACCGCCGTCACTCTTAGGAGACTGCAGTATCGCCTTTCGGATTCTAGCCGGTTTGCTACCCCATAAAAATGTATATATTGTCCTTTCTAATTTATCAAAAAAAATTTAGTGATAAGTATAGGGGCGTACTGGAAAAGGTACAGGTATTTGGGTAGGACGACCATCTTGACCAGATTTATCCGGCCCACGAGGGATAGCGGTAAAACTGACCAGCGGTCAAAATCTCTTTCAGCTTTCTCAACCAGAGGCAGAAGGTTTGTGCGGAACATATCAGATAAGGGTGTTGTGATAAAGACGCCGAGGTAGCGAAGCCCGTCCTCTGCCCATTTGAATGAGGCTAAAGAGCGAGGGAGCTGCTTAGCCAATGAGTTAATCGGTAATAGCTCACTCTTTAGGTATTTAAGTTTATAACCAGAATAAGCCCCAAACCGTTCTAAAATATTCGTAATCACAGGGAGAGAGCTGACTGGGTTCGAGATGTACAGGAGCAGGTCATCCGCATACAATGAGACTTTATGAGTTGTGTCGAACCGTGTAATACCTTTAAAGCCCTTCTCTGAGCGTAACCAGACCGCCAAGGGTTCTATCGCGACAGCAAACAGAAGTGGTGATAACGGGCAACCCTGTCTGGTACCTCTCTGAGGGGGGAAGTGGGGCGACAGTGTGCCGTTTGTTTGTACTGAGGCCACCGGGGACGAGTATAATAGACTGACCCAAAGAATAAAACTTACCGAGGCCAAACCTGTCCATCGCCTCATATAGGTACCTCCACTCGACCCTGTGGAAAGCTTTTTCGGCGTCGAGGGAGACCACTATCTCCGGGGTCTCACTACTCGGTGAATGGCTGAAGTTAAGGAGACGCCTAGTATTGTGGGAAGACTGTCGGCCTGGTATGAACCCTGTTTGGTCTAACGAGATAATAGAGGGCATCACTCGTTGAAGACGGAGCGCAAGGACTTTAGAGAGGATTTTGAGGTCCACATTCAGGAGTGAAATTGAGCTATAGCTACTACAAAGCAGGTGATCTTTCTCCTTTTTAAGAATTAGGGAGATAGTAGCCCACGACGCGAGTTGATTTAAACATGCTATATAAATTAAAAAAATACTTACTAACTTACTTACTAAACGAAACTAAACAAATTATGTGAGATACAGTAAAAAAAAAAACAATTAGAGAATTGAAAATAGAATGTGTGCACGTGATCCACATGGGACGTCTCTCAATTATATATCAGGAAAACATTCGACCCATTTTACTACACGCGCATGAACAACTGTATCTACAGCACTCTCAGAAAATGCACGAACCCGTGAAAGGAGAGCTTTATACAATTTATTATATTGCTCTTGCCGTCGTTGGAGTGCCCAGTAAGTATGCTATTGACATATCTTTTAGCACGGTTCCAGCTTCGGGTTTTGTGTTGTGCACAGGAAACGACTGAGACTGTAAATAGACACAAAAATATTCAGATTGAGGAACGGTGTCGACCCGAAACGTCCCCTATACGTTTTCTCCAGAGATGTTATCGGACCCACTGAGTTCCTCCAGCTTTTTGTGTCTATCTTCGGTTTCAACCAGCATCTGCAGTTCGTTCCCAAACATTTCGAAGATAGACACAAAATGCTAGAGTAACTCAGTGGGACAGGCAGCATCTCGGGTTAGAAGGAAGTGATGATGTTTCTTTTCGAGTCTCTTCTTCAGACAGAGTCAGGGGAGAGGGAGATACGGAGACAAGGTAGTGTAAGGTGTGAACACGAGACAAAGGTCATCACACATTCCTTCTATCCAGAGATGCTGCCTGTCCCGCGGAGTTAATCCAGCATTTTATGTCATTCTTCGATTTAAACCAGCATCTGCTACCAGTTCCTTCCCACACTCATCAAACCAAAGATTTCGTGCAGCTAGTTCAAGCGTCTGCGGTTGGAATTTGAACTTCAGTGCTGTCTCTGAGGAGCTTACAATTTCTGATTTAAATCTTTTTATTTGAATTTCACAGCAATTTGCATACATACAATGATAACAGACAGTGACAGTCAAGGCATAATTGTGCAACAGTATGTAAGCGACCCTCAAAGCCCTTACCCTTACCCACCTTCAACCCACCCGAATCAGGTCGGAACCAAACGGGGACAAACAACACTCACATACATACACATCCACATAAATATGGTAAGATAAACGAAACAAAAAGTACTAAAAAAAAAAGAAAGAAAAAAAGAAAAAAAGGGGGGTCACTAATAACAGTAAATAAGTAAGTAATTAAATAAATAAGTGTGGGGAGGGCAGGGGGGTTAAGGGGAGAGCAGCTGCAGTAGAGCAGAACAATGGTGAAGAGCGCTCAGTCCTCTTCCGCGTCCGGGGACAAGTTGAGAGAGTTAACAAGTTCCAAGAAAGGGTTCCATGTATCTAGGAATGTCTTGGTAGAGCCTTTGGGAGAGAACCTAAGTTTGTCAAGCTTTAAATTGTAAAGCACCTCCTTAATCCAGCGGGTTTGTGTCGGGGGACAGATGAGCCTTCAGTTAAGCAAGATCAGTCTCCGGGCTAACAAGGTTGTAAAAGCTAGAACCCGTTTCACCGCAACAGAGAGGTTGGTGTTGGGAGGGGTACCGAAAATGGTTGACAGTGGGTTTGGAGGAATAGTCTGGCCGTAGGCTCTGCTTATCAAGTCGAAAGCACTCCTCCAAAAGGCTGCTATCTTAGGGCAAGACCAAAACATATGGCTATGGTTGGCAGGAGATTGATTACATCTGTTGCAGGTGTCCCTAACAGCGGGGTAAATTCTAGATAATCTTGCATTTGTGTAGTGGACTTTGTGAAAGACTTTGCATTGGATTAGGCCATGACGGGCACATATGGAGGAAGAATGGATCAAATCCAAGGCAGTCCCATTGCTGGTCTGTTAGGTTCGTATTCAGCTCACCCTCCCACGCAGCTTTTAATGAGGTATGAGGTTTCAATATAACCGACCCTAACAAGTTATACAATACAGAGATGCATTTCTTCCGGTTGGGATCTAGAGCTAAAATGGTATCGGTCAGGGTTTCAGGGGGGCGATTTGGGAAATGGGGGAATATCTTCTTCACAAAATCCCTAATCTGGAAAAAACGAAAAAGGTGGGAGTTTGGGAGGCTATAGTTGGACGAGAGCTCCGCAAAAGACGAATAGATGCCATCCTTGTATAGGTTTGTGATACTACTGATACCGTTGCTATGCCAGGTTTTGAATGCGTGGTCTGTACTTGAAGGTTTAAAGATGTGGTTTTTAAGCAGTGGGGTCAAGATGGAAGGGCCTTGTAAACCGAAGTTTTTCCTGAGTTGACTCCATATCTTGAGCGAGATGGACGCAATTGGGCCTGCACCCACAGAGGTTATAGGAAGGGGGAGTTGGGAGCATAGGACAGACCGCAACGGGAGATGTGAACTCGCCTTTTCCATGTGTACCCAGGTCGGTAGGTGGTCGCAATCATCATTCATCCAATACAGGAGTTTTTGCAAGTTAGCTGCCCAATAGTATCGCCTAAAGTCAGGAAGTGCCAAACCGCCGTCACTCTTAGGAGACTGCAGTATCGCCTTTCGGATTCTAGCCGGTTTGCTACCCCATAAAAATTTAGATATTGTCCTTTCTAATTTATCAAAAAAAGATTTAGTGATAAGTATAGGGGCGTGCTGGAAAAGATACAGGAATTTGGGTAGGACGACCATCTTGACCAGATTTATACGGCCCACGAGGGATAGCGGTAAAACTGACCAGCGGTCAAAATCTCTTTCAGCTTTCTCAACCAGAGGCAGAAGGTTTGTGCGGAACATATCAGATAAGGGTGTTGTGATAAAGACGCCGAGGTAGCGAAACCCGTCCTCTGCCCATTTGAATGAGGTTAAAGAGCGAGGGAGCTGCTTAGCCAATGAGTTAATCGGTAATACAGGAGCAGGTCATCCGCATACAATGAGACTTTATGAATTGTGTCGAACCGTGTAATACCTTTAAAACCCTTCTCTGAGCGTAACTAGACCGCCAAGGGTTCTATCACGACAGCAAACAGGAGTGGTGATAACGGGCAACCCTGTCTGGTACCTCTCTGAAGGGGGAAGTGGGGCGACAGTGTGTCGTTTGTTTGTACTGAGGCCACCGGGGACGAGTATAATAGACTGACCCAAAGAATAAAACTTACCGAGGCCAAACCTGTCCATCGCCTCATATAGGTACCTCCACTCGACCCTGTGGAAAGCCTTTTCGGCGTCGAGGGAGACCACTATCTCCGGGGTCTCACTACTCGGTGAATGGATGATGTTAAGGAGACGCCTAGTATTGTGGGAAGACTGTCGGCCTGGTATGAACCCTGTTTGGTCTAACGAGATAATAGAGGGCATCACTCGTTGAAGACGGAGCGCAAGGACTTTAGAGAGGATTTTGAGGTCCACATTCAGGAGTGAAATTGGTCTATAGCTACTACAAAGCAGGGGATCTTTCTCCTTTTTAAGAATTAGGGAGATAGTAGCCCACGACGCGAGTTGATTTAAACGTGCTATATAAATTAAAAAAATACTTACTAACTTACTTACTAAACGAAACTAAACAAATTATGTGAGATACAGTAAAAAAACAAACAATTATAGAATTGAAAATAGAATGTGTGCACGTGATCCACATGGGACGTCTCTCAATTATATATCAGGAAAGCATTCGACCCATTTTACTACACGCGCATGAACAACTGTATCTACAGCACTCTCAGAAAATGCACGAACCCGTGAAAGGAGAGCTTTATACAATTTATTATACTGCTCTTGCCGTCGTTGGAGTGCCCAGTAAGTATGCTATTGACTTATCTTTTAGCACGGTTCCAGCTTCGGGTTTTGTGTTGTGCACAGGAAACAACTGAGACTGTAAATAGACACAAAAATATTCAGATTGAGGAACGGTGTCGACCCGAAACGTCCCCTATACGTTTTCTCCAGAGATGTTATCGGACCCACTGAGTTCCTCCAGCTTTTTGTGTCTATCTTCGGTTTCAACCAGCATCTGCAGTTCGTTCCCAAACATTTCGAAGATAGACACAAAATGCTAGAGTAACTCAGTGGGACAGGCAGCATCTCGGGTTAGAAGGAATTGGTGATGTTTCTTTTCGAGTCTCTTCTTCAGACAGAGTCAGGGGAGAGGGAGATACGGAGACAAGGTAGTGTAAGGTGTGAACACGAGACAAAGGTCATCACACATTCCTTCTATCCAGAGATGCTGCCTGTCCCGCGGAGTTAATCCAGCATTTTATGTCATTCTTCGATTTAAACCAGCATCTGTTACCAGTTCCTTCCCACACTCATCAAACCAAAGATTTCGTGCAGCTAGTTCAAGCGTCTGCGGTTGGAATTTGAACTTCAGTGCTGTCTCTGAGGAGCTTACAATTTCTGATTTAAATCTTTTTATTTGAATTTCACAGCAATTTGCATACATACAATGATAACAGACAGTGACAGTCAAGGCATAATTGTGCAACAGTATGTAAGCGACCCTCAAAGCCCTTACCCTTACCCACCTTCAACCCACCCGAATCAGGTCGGAACCAAACGGGGACAAACAACACTCACATACATACACATCCACATAAATATGGTAAGATAAACGAAACAAAAAGTACTAAAAAAAAAAAGAAAGAAAAAAAGAAAAAAAGGGGGGTCACTAATAACAGTAAATAAGTAAGTAATTAAATAAATAAGTGTGGGGAGGGCAGGGGGGTTAAGGGGAGAGCAGCTGCAGTAGAGCAGTACAATGGTGAAGAGCGCTCAGTCCTCTTCCGCGTCCGGGGTCAAGTTGAGAGAGTTAACAAGTTCCAAGAAAGGGTTCCATGTATCTAGGAATGTCTTGGTAAAAGGCTGCTATCTTAGGGCAAGACCAAAACATATGGCTATGGTTGGCAGGAGATTGATTACATCTGTTGCAGGTGTCCCTAACAGCGGGGTAAATTCTAGATAATCTTGCATTTGTGTAGTGGACTTTGTGAAAGACTTTGCATTGGATTATGCCATGACGGGCACATATGGAGGAAGAATGGATCAAATCCAAGGCAGTCCCATTGCTGGTCTGTTAGGTTCGTATTCAGCTCACCCTCCCACGCAGCTTTCTGCTGCACCCGCTGAGTTTCCCCAGCAATTTTGTGTACCTTTTGTAAAAGCTAGAACCCGTTTCACCGCAACAGAGAGGTTGGTGTTGGGAGGGGTACCGAAAATGGCTGACAGTGGGTTTGGAGGAATAGTCTGGCCGTAGGCTGTGCTTATCAAGTCGAAAGCACTCCTCCAAAAGGCTGCTAGCTTAGGGCAAGACCAAAACATATGACTATGGTTGGCAGGAGATTGATTACATCTGTTGCCTCTTTTATTTTTTTTTTTTTTTTTTTTTTCACACAGAGAGTGGTGAATCTCTGGAACTCCCTGCCACAGAGGGTAGTCGAGGCCAGTTCATTGGCTATATTTAAGAGGGAGTTAGATGTGGCCCTTGTGGCTAAGGGGATCAGAGGGTATGGAGAGAAGGCAGGTACGGGATACTGAGTTGGATGATCAGCCATGATCATATTGAATGGCGGTGCAGGCTCGAAGGGCCGAATGGCCTACTCCTGCACCTAATTTCTATGTTTCTATGTTTCTATGTTGCAGGTGTCCTTAACAGCGGGGTAAATTCTAGATAATCTTGCATTTGTGTAGTGGACTTTGTGAAAGACTTTGCATTGGATTAGGCCATGACGGGCACATATGGAGGAAGAATGGATCAAATCCAAGGCAGTCCCATTGCTGGTCTGTTAGTTTCGTATTCAGCTCACCCTCCCACGCAGCTTTTAATGAGGTATGAGGTTTCAATATAACCGACCCTAACAGGTTATACAATACAGAGATGCATTTCTTCCGGTTGGGATCTAGAGCTAAGATGGTATCGGTCAGGGTTTCAGGGGGGCGATTTGGGAAATGGGGGAATATCTTCTTCACAAAATCCCTAATCTGGAAAAAACGAAAAAGGTGGGAGTTTGGGAGGCTATAGTTGGACGAGAGCTCCGCAAAAGACGAAAAGATGCCATCCTTGTATATGTTTTTGATACTACTGATACCGTTGCTATGCCTTGAACTCGCCTTTTCCATGTGTACCCAGGTCGGTAGGTGGTCGCAATCATCATTCATCCAATACAGGAGTTTTTGCAAGTTAGCTGCCCAATAGTATGCCTAAAGTCAGGAAGTGCCAAACCGCCGTCACTCTTAGGAGACTGCAGTATCGCCTTTCGGATTCTAGCCGGTTTGCTACCCCATAAAAATTTAGATATTGTCCATTCTAATTTATCAAAAAAAGATTTAGTGATAAGTATAGGGACGTGCTGGAAAAGATACAGGAATTTGGGTAGGACGACCATCTTGACCAGATTTATCCGGCCCACGAGGGATAGCGGTAAAACTGACCAGCGGTCAAAATCTCTTTCAGCTTTCTCAACCAGAGGCAGAAAGTTTGTGCGGAACATATCAGATAAGGGTGTTGTGATAAAGACGCCGAGGTAGCGAAACCCGTCCTCTGCCCATTTGAATGAGGTTAAAGAGCGAGGGAGCTGCTTAGCCAATGAGTTAATCGGTAATAGCTCACTCTTTAGGTATTTAAGTTTATAACCAGAATACGCCCCAAACCGTTCTAAAATATTCGTAATCACAGGGAGAGAGCTGACTGGGTTCGAGATGTACAGGAGCAGGTCATCCGCATACAATGAGACTTTATGAGTTGTGTCGAACCGTGTAATACCTTTAAAGCCCTTCTCTGAGCGTAACCAGACCGCCAAGGGTTCTATCGCGACAGCAAACAGAAGTGGTGATAACGGGCAACCCTGTCTGGTACCTCTCCGAGGGGGGAAGTGGGGCGACAGTGTGTTATTTGTTTGTACTGAGGCCACCGGGGACGAGTATAATAGACTGACCCAAAGAATAAAACTTACCGAGGCCAAACCTGTCCATCGTCTCATATAGGTACCTCCAATCGACCCTGTGGAAAGCTTTTTCGGCGTCGAGGGAGACCACTATCTCCGGGGTCTCACTACTCGGCGAATGGATGATGTTAAGGAGACGCCTAGTATTGTGGGAAGACTGTCGGCCTGGTATGAACCCTGTTTGGTCTAACGAGATAATAGAGGGCATCACTCGTTGAAGACGGAGCGCAAGGACTTTAGAGAGGATTTTGAGGTCCACATTCATGAGTGAAATTGGTCTATAGCTACTACAAATCAGGTGATCTTTCTCCTTTTTAAGAATTAGGGAGATAGTAGCCCACGACGCGAGTTGATTTAAACGTGCTATATAAATTTAAAAAATACTTACTTACTTACTTACTAAACGAAACTAAACAAATTATGTGAGATACAGTAAAAAAAACAATTAGAGAGTTGAAAATAGAATGTGTGCACGATATCCACTTGGGACGTCTCTCAATTATATATCAGGAAAGCATTCGACCCATTTTACTACACGCGCATGAACATCTGTATCTACAGCACTCTCAGAAAATGCACGAACCCGTGAAAGGAGAGCTTTATACAATTTATTATACTGCTCTTGCCGTCGTTGGAGTGCCCAGTAAGTATGCTATTGACTTATCTTTTAGCACGGATCCAGCTTCGGGTTTTGTGTTGTGCACAGGAAACAACTGAGACTGTAAATAGACACAAAAATATTCAGATTGAGGAACGGTGCCGACCAGAAACCTCCCCTATACGTTTTCTCCAGAGATGTTATCGGACCCACTGAGTTCCTCCAGCTTTTTGTGTCTATCTTCGGTTTCAACCAGCATCTGCAGTTCGTTCCCAAACATTTCGAAGATAGACACAAAATGCTAGAGTAACTCAGTGGGACAGGCAGCATCTCGGGTTAGAAGGAATAGATGATGTTTCTGGTCGAGTCTCTTCTTCAGACAGAGTCAGGGGAGAGGGAGATACAGAGACAAGGTATTGTAAGGTGTGAACACGAGACAAAGGACATCACACATTCCTTCTATCCAGAGATGCTGCCTGTCCCGCTGAGTTAATCTAGCATTTTGTGTCATTCTTCGATTTAAACCAGCATCTGCTACCAGTTCCTTCCCACACTCATCCAACCAAAGATTTCGTGCAGCTAATGAGGCCGCTGTCTCGTAGTTCAAACGTCTGCGGTTGGAATTTGAACTTCAGTGCTGTCTCTGAGGAGCTTACAATTTCTGCTTGTGACTGAGTGCCCTCCATGTGTCCTTGCATCATCCTACATCCCAAACACATGCTGTGTACAATACTGGGTACTAAATATCTGGAACCGATGGACGAACTTGGGTTGTTTTCTCTGGAATGTCAGAGGTTGAGGTAGGAACTGATAGAAATATATACAATTATGCGAAGCATATATAGGATAGACAGACAGGATCCCCCCCGGGAGAAATTGCCAGACACTAGAATTGAATTGAGTTGAATTGAATACATCATTGTAACGTGTGACAAGTCACAATGAAATACCTTGAAATTCAAGGTATGCAAATAGTCGCCACGTAAAGGGCGCGGCCAAGTCGCCAAAGTATCCTATGGTGGCAAATCTGTGTTCGTGTCTGAAGAAGGGTCTCGATCGAAGCGTCATCTATTTCTGTTCTCCAGAGATGCTGTCTGATCCGCAAAATTACTCCAGCTTTGTTGTGTCTATCTCCGCGCTCATGTTTGCTTTCTTTCAGTAAACGTGGTGGCCGTTGTTATCCTGCTCCGGAGGAGATGTGGGCTCTCAAAATGCATCACTCTCTACATGCTGGCAATGGCTATCGGGGACCTACTGGTTGTTATCACCGGCGTTATACTGAACAGAGTCGTTGGTATTTACCTTCCCGTCAACGCCCTATCCTACACACCGGCTTGTCGAATCAAAACCGTGCTGGTTTATGTTGCCAGAGATTTCTCCGTCTGGTTAACCGTCGCATTCACCTTTGACCGGCTCGTTGCCATTTGTTGCCCGAAACTGAAAACTAAATATTGCACCCAGAAAAACGCAACGGCAATTGTGTGCACCGTATTAGTTTTGAGCTGCTTGGAATACGTTCCATTGTATTTAGCGCTGGAACCTTTGTATTGGGTTAACGGCGTTGCAATGTATTGTATCACGATAGATAGTTTTTATGTCGTGCCCAAATGGATAACATATTCATGGATTAATCACATATTAACACCGTGCCTGGCAATATGTCTCATTTTACTGTTTAATGCACTGACGGTTCGGTACATATTAGTCTCCAGCAGAATTCGACGGGCGTTGAGAGGAATTAATAGTAGCGAAAATAATGCCGACCCGGAGTTGGAAAACAGGCGAAAATCCATCATTTTACTCTTCAGCATATCCGGGAGCGTCGTTCTGTTGTGGGTGACATACACGGTGCATCATCTGTACTACCGAATTACCAACACGTACGTTTACTCTGGTTATAACGACCCTATATTCATGCTTCAGGAAGCCGGACACATGCTTCTCCTGTTAAGTTGTTGCACCAACACGTGTATTTACGTGATCACACAGAAGAAATTCCGGGAGGAACTGCAGAATGGTCTAAAATATCCTCTGACACTGATAACGAGATTAGTTAATTGAAGACCCGTAAAAAGTCGTGGGTTTAGTGTTCAGAATCCCATTGTAGAATGCCGGTGTTATTAGGTGGCAGTATGATTAGAATCATATTTATTACGTGTTTTGTATTTACATTGCAGCCGTCCACGAGGGCGTGAAAAATTGAGGGATTCGCTTGCACCGACGAAAAAATAAAATCACCTTTAAAAATCAAGGAAACGTTTTGTGATTTAGTTGATCGGGTGAATTCTCGGAATGGCGCAGCAGTTTGTGACAGATATGATTGGGGGAAATAGGACACGAAGCGCTGGAGTATAACAGCAGGTCAGGCGGGTACGGCAGCATCTCAAGAGGCCGTTTGTAGGTGACGTTTCGGGTCGGGACCATTCTTCAGACTGATAGTAGTGGAGGGTGGAAGAGAGGATGGGTAGAATAAATGTGTAGGAAGAAAAAGCAGACGCTGCATTAAAACCGAAGGTAAGTAAGCACAACAATCTGGAGTAACTCAGCGGTCAGTGGAGAAAAAGGTATAGGTGACGTTCCGGGACCCTTCTTCAGACCTAGAATGAAATCCATCAGGCAATATCTCAATACAGGTGAGAGGGGTTATGATACGCAGGTGATTGGACTAAGGCCAGAGGTGAAGAGACAGAGGTTGTAAGACAAAAATATTGGGAATTTGCGAATTGTGAAGCTCGAGAGTGGTTGTAGGAATGGAAAGGGAGGGGCGTAGAAATAGGCACGAGTCCAAGTGGAGCACAGAGGAGAGAAGGGGAGGAGGTGTAATATTTAATAACATATAAATGATGTTGAGTACTAACGTGGCATGTAAGACATCACACCCCAAACTAGATTGGTGCGCAAACCTCCACTGGTCACAGACCTGCTGCCGGAATGACGCCCTTTCTACAATTTTAAGGCAGAGATAGATAGATTCTTGATTAGTACGGTTGCCAGGGGTTATGGGGAGAAGACAAGAGAATTGGGTTAGAAGGGAGAGATAGATCAGCCACGATTGAATGAAGGAGTAGACTTGATGGGCCGAATGGCATAATTCTACTCTAATCACCTATGACATTGTGACCTCATCCTCTGTTTTCTATAGGTATGGCCACCAGATTCCGTGAATCACGCACATGTTAATCTACAGGATCAGCCAACAATGGGGCACTTTATCAAATGCTTTACTGAAACACAGATAGACAATGTTCACCCTCATCGATCACATTAGTCACTTCCGCAAAATCAAGTCAATAAGACATGACCTAACGTACAAAGCCATGCCGGCTCTCACCAATTAGCACGTTTTCTTCCATGTTGCAATAACCCCTATCGCGAAGAATCCGCGCCAATAGCTTCCTCGCCATCGACGTGACATTCGCCGGCCTATAATTCCCTGGCTAATCTCTACTCCCGCACTGGAACAAAGGATCACGAACAGTTAATCTCCAGTCCACCTGGGCCTCGCTTGTGACTAGAGAAGTTGCAACGTTCTTCATAAAGATCCCTGCAAACGTATTCCCTTCTTCTATCAATAGACTGGGATAGTCCATCAGGCTTTGTGGAGTTCAACCATTTAATGGGTCGGAAGAATCCAAAACAACATATACTTATAACCATATAACCATATATCAATTACAGCACGGAAACAGGCCATCTCGGCCCTTCTAGTCCGTGCCGAACACTTACTCTCACCTAGTACATGCACTCAGACCATAACCCTCCATTCCTTTCCCGTCCATATACCTGTCCAATTTATTTTTAAATTATAAAATCGAACCTGCCTCCACCACTTCCGAAGGGAGCTCATTCCACACAGCTACCACTCTGAGTAAAGAATTCTCCCTCATGTTACCCCTAAACTTTTGTCCCTTAATTCTCAAATCATATCCTCTTGTCTGAATCTTCCCTACTCTCAATGGAAAAAGCTTATCCACGTCAACTCTGTCTATCCCTCTCATAATTTTAAAGACCTCTATCAAGTCCCCCCTTAACCTTTTGCGCTCCAAAGAATAAAGACCTAACTTGTTCAACCTTTCTCTGTAACCTAGGTGCTGAAACCCAGGCAACATTCTAGTAAATCTCCTCTGTACTCTCTCTATTTTGTTGACATCTTTCCTATAATTTGGCGACCAAAATTGTACACCATACTCCAGAATTGGCCTCACCAATGCCTTGTACAATTTTAACATTACATCCCAATTTCTATACTCAATGCTCTGATTTATAAAGGCCAGCACACCAAAAGCTTTCTTTACCACCCTATCTACACGAGATTCCACCTTCAGGGAACTATGCACAGTTATTCCTAGATCCCTTTGTTCAATTGCATTACTCAATTCGCTACCATTTACCATGTACGTCCCATTTTGATTTGTCCTGTCAAGATGTAGCACTTCACACTTATCAGCATTAAACTCCATCTGCCATCTTTCAGCCCACTCTTCCAAATGGCCTAAATCTCTCTGTAGACTTTGAAAATCTACTTCATTATCCACAACACCACCTATCTTAGTGTCCTCTGCATACTTACTAATCCAATTTACCACACCATAATCCTGATCTGAAACTGCCCTTCTCCATCTACAAAACATACAAAGATAGCGCTTGGCACGGCCTATGCCAGACAACCATCCGAAGTCCACCATGCCAGGACCTTCTGCAGTAGTGATGCTTATAAATAAATATATTGTTTCTGCTCTAAATGTCTGCACTCTGGTTTCCTTCCAATGTTCGACATTGTAACATGGGAAGCAACATATGGCATCTCTTTCCAAAATGCAATGTTAACATTTCAACGTTTATGTAAGTTTTCTTTTATTGGCCTTTACAGTAAGTAGGGCGAACTGATGAGGTCACAATGTCGGCACAGGTGACTGTAGAGGCATCTGTTCCATAGGCAAAGTCCCATGTTCTCAGTGATGTAGAAGTTAATTGAACAGGACCGCTGTCTTTGGAAGGACAGTTCAGGGGCCTGACCACAGACTGGAAGAAGCTGCCCATGTGAAGTACTTGTACCGCCTATATTTGCAGGGGTACGTTTACGAGGGTATTGCCAGGACTAGAGGGTCTGAGCTATAGGGTAAGCTTGAGTAGGCTGGGTCTCTAATCCTTGGAGCACAGGAGGATGAGGGGTGATCTTACAGAGGTGTATAAAACGAAGAGAGGAATAGCTCAGGTAGATGCAGTCTCTTGCCCAGAGTAGGGGAATCGAGCACCAGACATAGGTTCAAGATGATGGAGAAATGATTTAATAGGAATCTGAGCGGGTAAATTTTTCACACAAAGGGTGGTGTGTGTATAGAACAAGCTACCAGAGAAGGTAGTTGAGGCTGGGATTATCCCAACGTTTAAGAAACAGTTAGACAGGTACATCGAAAGTAGGCACAAAATGGTGGTGTAACTCAGCGGGTCGGGCTGCATCTCTGAAGAGAAGAAATGGGTGACGATTAGGGGCCAAGACCCTTCTTCAGACTGATGACAGGGGAGTGGGTGGGACAGAAATAGAAGGTAGTCAGAGACAGTAAGACTGGTGGGAGAACTGGGAAACATAGAAACATAGAAAATAGGTGCAGCAGGAGGCCATTCGGACCTTCGAGCCCGCATCGCCATTCATTGCGAACATGGCTGATCGGCCCGAATCAATAACCCGTGCCTGCCTTCTCCCCATATCCCTTGATTTCACCAGCCCCTAGAGCTCTATCTAACTCTCTCTTAAATCCATCCAGTGATTTGGCGTCCACGGCGCTCTGTGGCAGGGAATTCCACAAATTCACAACTCTCTGGGTGAAAAAGTTTTGTTCTCACCTCAGTCTTAAATGGCCTCCCCTTTATTCTAAGACTGTGGCCCCTTGTTCTGCCCTCGCCCAACATTGGTCACATTTTTCCTGCATCTAGCTTGTCCAGTCCTTTTATAATTTTATATGGTTCTATAAGATACCCCCTCATCCTTCTAAACTCCAATGGATACAAGCCTAGTCTTTTCAATCTTTCCTCATATGACAGTCCCGCCATCCTAGGGATCAATCTCCTGTTGGCTGCACTGCCTCACTGCCCTGGAAAGAAGGGGTGGGGGGTGGAGAGAGCGGGAAAGCAAGTGCTATTTGAGGTTAGAGAAGTCAATGTTCATACCGGGTGTAAGCCGCCCAATAGAAATATGAGGTGCTGTTCCTCCAATTTGCGCTGGTCCTCACTCTGACAATGGAGGAGGCCCAGGACAGAAATGTCAGAGTGGGAATGGTAATGTGAGTCAAAGTGTTGAGCAACCGGGAGATCAGATAGGTTTAGGCTGACTGAGCAGCCTAATGATCGCCCAGCCAGCGCCTGGTCTCGCCGATATAGGCGAGTCCATACCTGGAACAGTAGATACCGTAGCTGAGGTTGGAGCGGGTGCAAATTAACCTCTGCCTCACATGAAAAGACTGTCGGGGTCCTTAGACGGTGTCGAGGGGGAGGTAAAGGGACACGTGCTGCATGAACGAAACCGAAGGGGTTAATGCAGGTCGAATGTGCAGTGTGGTCGATGGCCGATGCGGATACGATGGACGTTTTTTTCTTTCATATTTTCACATCTTTATCTTTCTCCGACATTGTTGTAAAAAAGACGTCCCCTTATTCTCACCTTCCACCCCATCAGCCGTCGCGTATAATCCTCCAACACTTTCGCCACTTCCATCGGGATCCAACTACTGGCCACATCTTCCCATCTCCACCTCTTTCTTCTTTCCGCAGAAACCGTTCTCTCCGCAACTCCCAGGTCAACTCGTCCCTTCCCACCCAACCACCCCCCCCCCCCCCCTCCCCCAGGTACCTTCTGCTGCAACCGCAGGAGCTGCAGCACGTGTCCCTTTACCTCCCCCTCGACACCGTCTAAGGACCCCGACAGTCTTTTCATGTGAGGCAGAGGTTAATTTGCACTTCCTTCAACCTCAGCTACTGTATCTACTGTTCCAGGTGTAGACTCGCCTATATCGGCGAGACCAGGCGCTGGCTGGGCGATCATTTCGCTGAACATCTCGGTTTAGTCAGCCTAAACCTACCTGAACCCCCGTTGCTCAACACTTTGACTCACATTACCATTCCTATTCTGACCTTTTAGTCCTGGGCCTCCTCCATTATCAGAGTGAGGACCAGCGCAAATTGGAAGAACAGCACCTCATATTTCACTTGGGCGGTATGAACATTGACTTCTCTAACTTCTAGTAGCCCTTGTTTTCCCTCTCTCTCGATCCCCTCTCCCTTCCCAGTTCTCCTAGCAGTCTTACTGTCTCCGACTAGGTTTTATCTCTGTACCGGCCACTGCCCTGACATCAGTCTGAAGAAGGGAAGGTACACAAAAAAAGCTGGAGAAACTCAGCGGGTGCAGCAGCATCTATGGAGCGAAGGAAATAGGCAACGTTTCGGGCCGAAACCCTTCTTCAGACTGATAGGGGGTGGCGGAGAGAAGAAAGGAGAAAGGAGGAGAAAGAGCCCGAGGGCTGGGGGATGGGAGGAGACAGCAAGGGCTAACAAAATTGGGAGAATTCAATATTCATGCCCGCAGGATGCAGACTCCCCAAGCGGAATATGAGGTGCTGTTCCTCCAATTTCCGGTGTTGCTCACTCTGGCCATGGAGGAGACCCAGGACAGAGAGGTCGGATTCGGAATCGGAGGGGAAGTTGAAGTGCTGAGCCACCGGGAGGTCAGGTAGGTTCTAGCGGACCGAGCGGAGGTGTTCGGCGAAACGATCGCCCAACCTACGCTTGGTCTCACCGATGTAAATCAGCTGACATCTAGAGCAGCGGATGCAGTAGATGAGGTTGGGGGAGATACAGGTGAACCTCTGTCGCACCTGGAACGACTGCTTAGGTCCTTGAATGGAGTCGAAGGGGGAGGTAAAGGGACAGATGTTGCATTTCTTGCGGTTGCAACGGAAAGTGCCCGGGGAGGGGGTGGTACGGGAGGGAAGGGAAGAATTGACAAGGGAGTTGCGGAGGGAGCGGTCTTTGCGGAAGGCAGACATGGGGGGAGATGGGAAGATGTGGCGAGTGGTGGGGTCACGTTGGAGGTGGCGGAAATGGCGGAGGATTATTTGTTGTATGTGCCGGCTGGTGGGGTGAGAGGTGAGGACTAGGGGGACTCTGCCCTTGTTGCGAGTGCGGGGATGGGGAGAGAGAGCAGTGTTGCGGGCTATGGAAGAGACTGAAGAGTCTGAAGAAGGGTTTCGACCCGAAACGTCACCCATTCATTCCCTTCGGGGATGCTGCCTGTCCAGCTGAGTTTCTCTAGCATTTTGTGTCTATGTTTGATTTAAACCAGCATCTGTATTTCTTTCACACACAAGGAATTGCAGCTGCTGGTTTACACCGAATATAAACACAAAATGCTGTAGTAACTCAGCGGGCCAGGCAGCATCTCTGGATCCAAGGAATGGGTGACGTTTCAGGGCGTAACCCTTGTTCAAACTGAAGAACCGACCAGAAACGGCACCCATTCATTCTATCCATAGATGCTGCCCCTCCAGCTGAGTTACTCCAGAATGTTGCGTCCATCTATGGTTTGGTAATCCAGGTGTCTTGTCCAAATAAGTGAGCTAAGGTCTCATACTTTGTGGAGGAAAGTACTGCAGATGCTGCTTTAAATCTAAGTTAGACACAAATGCTGGAGTAACTCAGCGGGACAGACAGCATCTCTGGAGAGAGAAAAATTCGTGTCGAGACCCTTCTTCACTCATACTTTGTTACAATTTATAGGATTGATCTGTTGAACTCCAAATAAATACCCGTTTAGATTTCCGCAAATGATTCAGAAGCTGGATGTGATTCAAAGTTTTATGGAAATAAGAATTTATTTCTTATCCTCAATAGATGTCATTAAATGTTGAGGCTATGACCCCACGTCCAAAGCTCTCCCAATAGTGGAAACGTCCTCTCCATATCCACTCCATCCAATCCTATATAACCCTAGCTACCTTATCCCTTACGAACCCTAGCCACTTTATCTAACTTAATTGTGTTGGAGACCAGAATAGTCGAACAAACAACTGTGCGGTTTCCTGAATGAACGCTGTTTTATTTTATCCTTGACCAAATACGTGTAACCGGGCGCCCGTGTGATAGTGACGAAATATCCGCTGAGGATATTGTTGGGATATATATAAAGGATTTCGTCGTCACGGGCAGCATTTTTCGCACGGCCAATGTCCATCGAGATTTTCAGCAGCAAAAACAATGCACGAGCCAGCGAAGGGTTGACGATGTTACTTGGTAACCCGTTCTTGTAGCTGTCGGTATTCCTGGTACGAGATTGTTTTAATTTGAATTGTGCGTCTTCGGTTCAGTTTTAGGCGCATGTTATATTCCTTGCGTTTTTGCATTTACCCGACTGTGCTTCCCACACCTCCCTCGTTCGGGCGGATTAATCCACAGACATGGTTAGTTTAGTTTAGAGATACAGCGCGGAAACAGGCCCTCCGGCGACCGACATTGACACTGTCCTATACGAGTATGCCACGGGCACTTTTGAGTGTAGGAGGAAACCGAAGCCATATAACCGGCAAACCAGTAAGTCTTTGGAGTATGGGGGAAACGGAAGTTCTCGGAGAAAACCCACGCAGGTCACGGGGAGAACATACAAACTCAATACAGACAGCGCCCGTGGTCAGGATCGAACCTGGGACTCTGGTGCTGTCAGCGCTCTAAGGCATCAACTCTACCTCTGCGCCACCGCGAATATTAAATCAGGAAAATGGGTATCTATTTGATGCAGACCACTCTATCAATGCCAACTTTGGTCTCTGAACAGTGTGTGTTCCTCACCATGTAGTAACTTAGACTCTACCAACGTATAAACGCATTGGATAATTGTATAAATGCACCGTCTCAGGCCTCCGCTCCTTCAGCGAGTTAACTGGTCGGAAAGACCCAGCCGATGACGGCCGGCTACGTGACGGTTGATTCAATGATATGTTATCCGATTGCCTTTCTTTTGTCCTGTTTCTGCGTTCTTCGTCAGTTCACACTTAGCTGGTCTGAAAAGTCGTAAATGTCTCTTTTTTTTTTTGCTGAAAACCTTTAAAGATCTTCCAAAAATAAAAAAACCAGGAGTGTTTATGCTATATTCATAAGGTCATTAGTGTTAGGAGCACTGTCTCGTCTAGCGTCTGCACCGCCATTCAATCATCGCTGATCTATCGCTCCCTTTTAACCCCATTGTCTTGCTTTCTCTCCACAATCCCTGACACGTACTAATCAATAATATATCTATCTCTGCCTTTAAAATATCAATTGACTTGGCCTCCGCAGCCTTCAGTGACAAAGAATTCCAGGGATTCACCACCGTCTGACTAAATAAAATCCTTCTCATCTCCTTCCTAAAAGAAAGTCCTTCAATTCTGAGGCTATGACCTCTAACCGAGACTCTCTCACTAATTGAAGCATCCTCTCCACGTCCACTCTATCCAAGACGTTCACTATTCAATAATGTTTTTCACGACAGTGGAGTTGTTATTCCCTGCAATGTTTCTTTGCTTAACCCGGAATTTTCTGTCGCGTTTTGAATTTGAATGGAATTGGAATGGATTGCCGAGGGAATGCATCTACTCGTTCTATTCGGTCGGGCAAGACATGGTTCCTTGCTGCAGAAACAAAAAGACGAACAATCCCTTGGAAACCTTACCCCATTACTCAAACCTCGCGTCAAAACCCTAGGCGTGATATTTGACTCAGTGTTGAAATTTGACAAACAAGTCAATGCCGTGGTAAAAGCGAGCTTCTTCCAGCTTCAGACGATAGCTAAAATAAAACAATTCCTCCAATTTGACGACCTCGAAAAGATCATCCACTCATTTATCTCCTTCCGCCTCGATTACCTCAACCCCATTTACACTGGCATCAGCCAATCTTCCCTGTCCCGCCTGTAACTGGTCCAAAACGCCGGAGCGAGGCCTGACGGGCAGCCGAAAAAGGGACCACATGATGGCTGAAGAAGGGTTTCGGCCTGAAACGTTGCCTATTTCCTTCGCTCCATAGATGCTGCTGCACCCGCTGAGTTTCTCCAGCACTATTGTCTACCTTCGATTTTCCAGCATCTGCAGTTCCTTCTTAAACTCTTAACCACATCACCCCGATTCTGGCCTCTCTCCAATGGCTCCCAGTGCGGTTCCGAATAAATGTCAAGCTCCTTCTTTATGTCTACAAAGCCCTCAATGGGCTTGCCCCCACCTACATCAAAAGTCTTCTCACCCACCACACCACCTCCAGGTCCCTCAGATCGGCTGACTTGGGGTTACTGAATATCCCGCGGTCTAGGCATAAGCTCAGGGGCGACCGCGCTTTTGAGGTTGCAGCCCCTAGACTGTGGAACAGCATCCCCCTTCCCACCAGAACTGCCCCCTCCATCGATTCCTTTCAGTCGACACTTAAAACTTATTTTTACTCTCAACCTATGAGGGAGGGCTGTATGTATGTATCTATGTATGTATTGTTAATCTATGTACCACTGTATGTAGCACGTCAGTACCTGCACTGATGTAAAGCACTTTGGTCAACGAGAGTTGTTTTTAAATGTGCTATAGAAATAAAAGTGACTTGACTTGACTTCCACCCGATTATATTTAAGGGAAATGTGCACAGAACATAAATGCTAAAGCTGTATAGCTGTAGCTAGTGTTCAAAAGGGAACTGCAGATGCTGGAATATCGAAGGTACACAAAATTGCTGGGGAAACTCAGCGGGTGCAGCAGCATCTGCACCAGTCTGAAGAAGGGTTTCGGCCCGAAACGTCGCCTATTTCCTTCGCTCCATAGATGCTCCTGCACCCGCTGAGTTTCCCCAGCAATTTTGTGTACCTTAGCTGTAGCTAGTGATAGCTGAATCCGTGTAGATGTGTAGGCACAAAAGCTGGAGTAACTCAGCGGGGCAGAGAGCATCTCTGGAGAGAAGGAATGGGTGACGGTTTGGGTCGAGACCCTTCATCGGATTGCAATGTCGCCCACAGTTTCTGTTGATATTCCCGTTTGGAACGCGTTTTTTAGAGGAGCTAGTGTCATTCTTGAAAGCGGCGTTCGCAGTGAGAATAACTATGGCTACATATTCTCTCTACTCTCCGTTGCTTATTAGGCATGTAAAAGGGTACACTAACAGCGCAGGTGTGATAGGATAAGTGATAGGAACAGAATTGCGCCATTCGGCCCATCAAGTCTACTCCGCCATTCCATCCTGTTTCATCTATCTTTCCCTCCTAGCCCCGTTCTTCTGCCTGCTCCCAAAACCTCTGACACCCGCTCTAATGAAGAATCTATCTATCTCCGCCTTAAAAATATCAATTGACGACATTAAAGGCGTTCTGTGGCAATAAATCCACAGATTTACCACCCTCTGACTAAAGAAATTCTTCCTACTCTCCTTTCTAAAGGAACGTCCTTTAAATCTGAGGCCATGACCTCAAATCCTGGTCTCCCCCACAAGTGGAATCATCGGCTCCACATCGATTCTATCCAAGTATTTCACTATTCGGTAAGCTTCAATGGGTTACCTCTGACACTCAGAGCAAATATGTTTTTATTGTTCACCGCTTCGTTCGTGATTTTCTTTGTTTCCCAAACCAAACTTCTGCGTTAAACATTTGATGTTTAATCCATATTTAATCCAGTTGATTAATATGGATTAAAGTAATGACAGTACCTCATTTTATATTCAACGTTTCCCTCATATAATATTTTCCACTGTGAATTGTAATGTAAGAACCATGGGCGGCACGGTGGCACAGCGGTCACAGCGATCGCACCTTACAACGCTTGCAGCGCCGGGGAGCGGGTTCGATCCCGACTACGGATGCTGTCTGTACGTTAATCCCGTGACCGTCTGGGATTTCTTCGGTTGCCTCCCACACTCCAAAGACGTACAGGTTTGGGGGTTAGTTGACTTGGTATACTTGTAAATTATCCCTAGTGGGCTGAGGATAGTGTCCAATGAGCGGGGATCGTAGGTCGGGGCGGAACGGGCCTGTTTCCGCGCTGTATCTCTAAATTAAACTAAAAAATAGACGTTCGGCATCTGTTCTCATTCAGGATCCATCAGGTGCGCTGATTAATTCCCAGGGGCGGACAGAAACATCTGTAAATGAAAACCTGTTATGTAGCCCGGGCAGTGGGGCAGAGAATTAAGGGACAGAAGTTTAGGGGTAACATGAGGGGGACCTTCTTTACTCAGAGAGTGGTAGCTGTGTGGAATGAGCTTCCAGTGGAAGTGGTGAAGGCAGGTTCGATTTTATCATTTAAAAATAAATTGGATAGGTATATGGACGGGAAAGGAATGGAGGGTTATGGTCTGAGTGCAGGTAGATGGGACTAGGTGAGAGTAAGTGTTCGGCACGGACTAGAAGGGCCGAGGTGGCCTGTTTCCGTGCTGGAATTGTTATATGGTTATATGGTTATATGGTTATAGGTGTTGTTGTTTTTTTATATAAGTGGAGATGGAGAGACAGGTGGCCCAGGTTTCACCAGGCGAAGAAGAAAAATAAATCAATGGAAATTGTGTAGGAAGGAAATGCAGATGCTGGTTAAACCGAAGACAAAAAGCTGCAGTAACTTAGCGGGACAGGCAGCAGCGTTGGAGGGAAGGAATGGGGGAGTTTCCGGTCGAGACCCTTCTTCACACTAAGGGAAACGAGAATTGTAGACGATGATGAAGAGAGATAAAGAACAATGAGTAGAAAATATGCAAAAAAGTAACAATGATAAAGGAAACTGGCCTTTGTTCATAGAAACATAGAAAATAGGTGCAGGAGTAGGCCATTCGGCCCTTCGAGCCTGCACCGCCATTCGATATGATCATGGCTGATCATCCAACTCAGTATCGTGTACCTGCCTTCTCTCTTTGTACCTGACTTGACTCTCTGAACAACCGCACAAGAGTTCCTATGTGTGTAAGCACAAATGGCAAAAAACGTTTTTGACCTTTGACCTTTAACCTCTCCATACCCCCTGACCCTTTTAGCCACAAGGGCCACATCTAGCTCCCTCTTAAATATAGCCAATGAACTGGCCTCGACTACCTTCTGTGGCAGAGAATTCCAGAGATTCACCACTTTCTGTGTGAAAATTGTTTTTCTCATCTCGGTCCTAAAGGATTTCCCCCTTATCCTTAAACTGTGACCCCCCTTGTCCTGGATTTCCCCAACATCGGGAACAATCTTCCTGCATCTAGCCTGTCCAACCCCTTAAGAATTTTGTAAGTTTCTATAAGATCCCCGCTCAATCTTCTAAATTCTAGCGAGTACAAGCTGGTTCGCTGTTCGCTGGTTGTTGGGTGATAACGAGAAGCTGGTGCGACTTGGGTGCGGTAGGGATGGAGGGAAATATTTTTCATAAGGTCATAAGGTCGTGAGTGATTGGAGTAGAATGAGGCCACTCTGCCCATCAAGTCTACTTCGCCATTTAATAACGGCTGATTTATCTGCTCATCCTAACCCCATTCTCCTGCCTTCTTCCCATAACCCTTGAGAGCAAAGATTGTCAGATGGAAACCGATGCATGAAAACTTGTGGTGGTAGAAGCTGTAAACATAAGCATTTAGTGGAGCGCTGAATATGTGTAAGGTAGCGGGATAATGGTTGTCGGTTAGGACGTGGGGGGCAGCTCAACTGCAAAGTCACCAGCACCGTGGTCCTGTTCTCTCCGTGTATGTTCCTGCAATCGTGTGGCCACCGCAGCAAACAGCTTATGCTATAAAGTTGTAGCAAATTATGTACAACGAAAACTCAATCAATAATCTATCTATCTCTGCCTTAAATGTATCCACTGAGTTGTCCTCCACATCTTTCTGCGGTACCGAATTCTACAGATTCACCACCCTCTGACTAAATCGATTCATAGAATCATAGAATCATAGAAAGTAGGTGCGAGAGTAGACCACCAGGTCCGTCGAGCCCGCACCGCCATTCACTCATGGCTGAACACTAAACAGACACACTTACCCACAAACAGTAGACACAAGACACAGAACACAAGACACTACCCTCCCCTTTATACCGCTATCACCCCTCTCCACCCCAAGAACCGCGTGATCTCCTGGGGGAGGCAAAAAACCGGATAAAAACCCAGGTCCAATTCGGGAAAAAAATCCGGGAAATTCCTCTCCGACCCCAATCCAGGCGATCGACACTTGTCCAGGAGATCACTCAGGTCTTACTATACTAACCATACCTAGGTCCATATCCCTGCCCTCTCCCCGTAGCCCCTTATCCCCTTGGCAGCTAAAAAACCATCTATTTTTGACTTATATATATTTAACGTTTCTGCTTCCACTGCTCCCTGGGGCAGTGAATTCCACAAACTAACCACCCTCTGGGTGAAGAAGTTCTTCCTCATCTCAGTTTTAAAAGAGCCCCCCCTCACTCTGCAACTATGTCCCCTAGTTCTAGCCTCCCCGATCATTGGGAACATCCTCGGTGCATCCACCCGATCAAGGCCCCTCACGATCTTATACGTTTCAATGAGATCGCCTCTCATTCTTCTAAACTCCAAAGAGTAGAGTCCCAGCTTACTTAACCTTTCCTCATATGTCAATCCCCGCATTGCAGGAATTAATCTTGTAAACCTTCGCTGCACTGCCTCCAGGGCTAGTACATCCTTTCTTAAGTATGGACCCCAGAACTGTACACAGTATTCCAAATGTGGTCTCACTAATACCGTGTACAGCTGCAGCCAGACCTCCGTGTTTTTATACTCAATCCCCCTAGCAATAAAGGCCAAAACTCCATTGGCCTTCCTGATTGCTTGCTGCACCTGCATACTGACTTTTAGTGATTCATGTACTAATACCCCTAGATCCCTTTGCGTTGCATTACAACGCAGCTCCTCCTCATTTAGAAAATAACTTGCCCTATCATTTTTTTCCCCAAAGTGAATGACTTCACATTTATTAGTATTAAATTTCATCTGCCAAGTTGTTGCCCACTCACCTAGCTTATCTATATCCTTTTGCAGACTCTTCCTATCCTCCTCATCCCCTACTTTCCCTCCCATTTTCGTATCGTCCGCAAATTTTGATATATTACACTTGGTTCCCTCCTCCAAATCATTTATATAAATTGTGAACAACTGGGGTCCCAGCACCGACCCTTGCGGAACCCCGCTAGTTACCGGTTGCCATCCCGAGTATGAACCATTTATCCCCACTCTCTGCTTCCTATTTGTCAGCCAATCCTCTACCCATGCTAATATATTACCCCCAATCCCATAATTTTTTATTTTTAGCAATAGTCTCTTATGTGGCACCTTGTCAAAAGCCTTTTGGAAGTCCAAGTATACCACATCCACCGGTTCCCCTTTATCCACCCGGGTTGTTACTTCCTCAAAGAATTCGAGCAGATTCGTTAAACAGGATTTCCCCTTCACAAAACCATGCTGGTTCTGTCTGATGAAGTCATGTTTATCCAAGTGCCCCGTTAGTGTTTCTTTAATAATAGTCTCTAACATTTTACCCACCACCGATGTTAGACTAACCGGTCTATAGTTACCCGCCTTCTGTTTACTTCCTTTTTTAAATATAGGTGTTACATTGGCCATTTTCCAATCCACTGGGACAGTTCCTGCCTCCAGGGAGTTTTGGAAAATTATCACCAATGCATCCACAATCCCCACTGCTATCTCCCTCAAGACCCTTGGATGTAATCCATCAGGCCCAGGGGATTTATCCTCCTTCAGTCTCATTAATTTCCCTAATACCACCTCCTTGGTGATCTTAATAGTATTTAGCTCCTCCATTCCTACCGCCTCCTGTTTATCCAGCGTTGGAATATTTTTTGTGTCTTCTATGGTATTCGTCTTCATCTCCTTCCTAAAACAACGTTCTGAGGCTGAGGTTATGACCTCTAGTACTAGACTCCCACAAGTGTCTCTCCACATCCACTCTATCCGAGCCTTTCACACTGTACGTTTGAATGACCACCCCCCCCCCCCCCCCCCCTCTCATTCTTCTAAACTTCAGCGAGCACAGGCCCAGTGCCGTCAAACGCTCATCATATGAGCTCATCATACTCCCTCATCGCTCACCACTCCCCCTATCCATGCTTCCTTCTCTGCTTTCACATTTTATTATTATCTGCGAGACATTTCTGGGCGGCACAGTTTAGCAGCAGTAAAGTTACTGCGTGTTCGACCCTGACTGTGCGTGCTGTCTGTACGGAGTTTTTACGTTCTCCCCGTGACCTGCGTGGGTTTTCTCCGAGATCTTCGGTGTCCCCCCCCCCCACACACACACACACACACACACACTCCAAAGACGCACAGGTATGTAGGTTCATTGGCGTGATATACATATATATTGCCCCTAGTGAGTATAGGGTAGTGTTCATGTGCGGGGGTTGATGCGGACTCAGTGGGTCGAAGGGCCTCTTTCCCCGCTGTATCCCTAAACTAAATTAAACTAAACCATACGGAAGCACAGTCCTTACAGTTGAATTGTAAATTCACCAGCCTGAGCCACACCCTGTCATCTGCGTTCAGTTGTGTTCTAGATTATGGCTCAAACGTGCAGGATATAGAGGAATATGGATTAAATGTAGACAAATGGGATTAGTTTATTTTAGCATCATGTTCGGCATAGGCATTATGGGTCGAAGGACGTGTTCCCTGTCTGTAGTTTAATCTCAATAATCTAATGTGAAATTAATACATGAATGTAGTGCGGTTTACAACATAAAAATGCAATTATTTTAGTTTGACCATCTTGTTTTATTTCAGCTAATTGTTATCCTGTCCCAGGGCAAATTCGCCCTCTGCAAATGCATCACCTACTACCTGGTAGGCATGGCAACGGCAGACCTTCTCGTCATCATCACAGGAGTCATATTATATAGGATTGTTGGCATTTACTTCCCAGCAAGCTACATGGCGATTTATAGATTCTTTATTACATAGAACATAGGTGCAGGAGGAGGCCATTCGGCCATTCGAGCCACCATTGTGGACGTGACTGATCGTCCCCTATCAATAACCCGTGCATGCCTTCTCCCCATATGCCTTGATTCCACTAGCCCCTAGAGCTCTATCTAACTCTCTCTTAAATCCATCCAGTGATTTGGCCTCCACTGCCGTCTGTGGCAGGGAATTCCCAGCTCTCTGGGTGAAAAGGTTTTTTTCTCACCTCAGTCTTAAATGACCTCCCCTTTATTCTAAGACTGTGGCCCCTGGTTCTGGACTCGCCCAACATTGGGAACATTTTTCCTGCATCTAGCTTGCCCAATCCTTTTATAATTTTATATGTTTCTATAAGATAACCACTCATCCTTCTAAACTCCAGTGAATACAAGCCTAGTCTTTCCATCTTTCCTCATATGACAGTCCCGCCATCCCAGGAATCAATCTCGTGAACCTACGGTGCACTGCCTCAATCACACGGATGTCCTTCCTCAAATTAGGAGACCAAAACTGTACACAATACTCCAAATGTGGCCTCACCAGAGCCCTATACAACTGCAGAAGAACCTCTTTGCTCCTATACTGAAATCCTCTTGTTATGAAGGCCAACATTCCAGTAGCTTTCTTCACTGCCTGCTGTACCTGTAAGCCAGCTTTCAGTGACCAGGTCTCGCTGCACCTCCCCCTCACCTAACCTAACCTAATTGAGATAATAATCGGCTTTTTGAGTCTATCTTGGGTGTATTCTCTGCAGGACGAATTAAGGGCCACTGTTCCCCAATTGGCGTTTTGTGTATATTTATCTGAAATAAGTATATTATGCAATGGTATTGGTTAATGTATTCTCTGGGGAATTTATTCATGTCTACATTAGGCGATGTTCGAGTTTAGCGTATCACACTTCTCCCGAACGATATGTATCAAGGTTTCAACGAAAGAGGATGCATGGGCCAGCAAGAGGATTACTTTACGCCATCTATTATCCCATTCTCGCTGCGGTCGGCGTTCCAGGTAAGTGTTCAACCTGAAATTCTCATTTGTGCGAAAGCTTGATTGCAAACTAGTCTAAATGTACAATATCTTATTTACCCACGGGTAAGGTCACTGAAGAATGGACAATAGGCAAAGCTGTTTGTGGATTAGTTTATTTTAGCTTAGTTTACAGATACAGCGGTGAAACATCGAGTCCGCGCCGACCAACGATCCCCACACATTAATCCTACGCGCACTTGGGACAATCTTTGTTTTTACGTTGATACCAAGCCAATTAAGCTACAAACCCGTACGTCTTTGGAGTGTGGGAGGAAACCGAAGATCTCGAGAGAAAAAAACCCCACGAAGGTCACGCTGAGAACGTGCGAACTCGGTACAGACAGCACCCGTAGTCAGAATCGAACTCGGGTCTCTGGCGCATTAAGGCTGTCGCTACGGGACGACCAGCCATGATCACAATGAATGGCGGTGCTGGCTCGCAGGGCCGAATGGCCTACTCCTGCACCTATTTTCTATGTTTCTATGTTTCTACCGTTGCGCCACCATGCCGTCCACGTTGGAACGGTGGAACATAGGGGTGGAGATCAGGACATTATACGCCGGTGAGTCTTATATCCACGGTGGAGATATTTTGGCGGACGATTCTTAAGGATGGGATGTAGCGTGGCCGTCTCAGTATTGAGGTGTGGTGAGTTCCAGTCAGGCAAACCTGATTGAGCTTTCGTTGAGTAAGTGATTCATGTTGGTGATTACTTTAGGAGGGTAGGGCAGTGAACTGTTTCTCTTCATTTACGGGAGTAATGCATTTGACAAGGTGTCCCGCACGATAAGCTGGTCCCGAACATGAACTCACAATGGTCGGACGGTGAGTTTTGTTTAGTTTAAATTCAGAGATACAGCGCGGAAACAGGTCCCATCGCGTTTGGTCCGCACCGACCAGCGATCCCAACCCTAAGAACAATTTACATTTATACCAAGCCAAATAACAAATAGATCTTTGGAATGTGGGAGCAAACCGAAGATAACCCAAGCGATAGATAAATGTGAGGTTATCCACTTTGGCGGCAAAAACAAGGGGGCAGATTATTATCTCAATGGGGTTAGGTTAGGTAAGGGGGAGGTACAGCGAGACCTGGTGTCCTTGTACACCGGTCACTGAAAGATGGCTTACAGGTACAGCAGGCAGTGAAGAAAGCTAATGGAATGTTGGCCTTCATAACAAGAGGATTTCAGTATAGGAGTGAAGAAGTTCTTCTGCAGTTTTATAGTTGTAATGTGAGACCACATCTGGAGTATTGTGTACAGTTTTGGTCTCCTAATTTGAGGAAGGACATCCTTGTGATTGAGGTTCACAAGATTGATCCCTGGGATGGCGGGACTGTCATATGAGGAAAGATTGCAAAGACTAGGCTTGTATTCACTGGAGTTTAGAAGGTTGAGGGGATATCTTATAGAAACATATCTATATTACTAAAAGTCTGATCTTGACCGCTTTTGGCCCACTGTGCTGCGATTTCCAAGAGAACGCCGCCACCTACGGCCGTCATTTTTGGCCAACTCGCTCAGAGCCCCCCTCCGCCTTCCGAGACCAAAGGATTTTTCCCATCAATGAAAAATCAGAGAGATATTAATGTTTTTTTTTTAATTGCCATTCTCTCTGCTGCCCTTGCTGGAGGGAGAGGGAGGGACTATAAAACCAGGAAGTGGTGTGCCTCACTCAGTCTCTGCAAGATGGAGGAAGCCATCTCTCTGAGCTCCGAATAACACTGAAAGCATGTCTACTCAACTGTGAGTGCCCTTAATGTGGTTTGAAAATGAAAATATGGTTGGTTTGAAATAAAAAGGTACTGCATGCAAATGGTTGCTTGGGGGGGGGTTTGGGTTGAAGTAAAAAGGCACTGCCTGCAAATGGTGGTTTGGGGGGTTTGGGTTGAAGTGAAAAGGCACTGCATGCAAATGGTGGTTTGGGGTATTGGGTTGAAGTGAAAAGGCACTGCCTGCAAATGGTGGTTTGGGGTATTGGGATGAAGTGAAAAGGCACTGCCTGCAAATGGTTGTTTGTCTAAACTTGACAACTTCCTGTTTGCACTATATTGATTTTAGATAAAACGCTACCACTTACGGCTGTGATTTTTGGCCATCTTACTCAGTCCCCCTCTGCTCATCAGATGCAGAGGATTCTTCCCATCAATGAAAAGCAAGTGTTAATAGTGTTTAAAAAATGTTGAGAATCTCGCTCCTGTCAATCACGCCATGAAGGCCACACCTTTTCCGGTGGGAGGGGGAGGGAATTATAAAACCCGGAAGTGTGGGTGTGGCTCAGTCTCTGCATGATGGGGTAGGGAGAGGTCACGACTCTGTCTGAGCTGTGAATCAACTGAACACATTGAATGTCTACTGTGTGGTTTTATGGTGGTTTCACCAGCTTGAAATAGTATGAAGCTGCATTTGAATGTGGTGGCGTTGCACCCTGCATGAAATGGTATGAAACTGTACTTGAATTTTGTGGACTTGCATCCTGCTCGAAGAGATAAGAAACTGTACGCTTCAATGACGTCCCCCTCATTCATCTAAACTCCAGCGAGTACAGGCCCAGCGCTGACAAATGCTAAAATATGGTAACCCACACATTCCTGAGATCGTTCCTGTAAACCTCCTCTGGCCCCTCTCCAGGACTGCACGTCCTTTCGTCGGATAATTATTCTTCTGAACGATTAGTGATAGTATATGAATGATTCCCAACCACCGAGAAAGAGATCAATTGAATAAGAGGAAGATGTGTCTTACATCAATCTGTTTCCTTTCAGCAAACGTGGCTGCAATTGTGATCCTGTCCAGGGGCAAATGTGGTCTCTCCAAATGCATCACTCATTACCTTGTTGGCATGGCAGCGGCGGATCTACTCGTCGTCGTCACCGGAGTTATATTAAGTAGAATTGTCGGGATTTTCTTCCCGGACGGCTTCATATGGATCACGCCGCTTTGCAGCATCAGAATCATCCTTGTCTACACATGCAGGGACATTTCTGTCTGGTTAACAGTCGCTTTTACGTTTGATCGTTTTGTCGCCATCTGCTGGGAGAAGCTGAAAACCAAGTACTGCAGAAAGAAAGTTGCAGCCGGAGTGCTTTGGACCGTGTGTACCCTGAGCATTTTGAGAAACATTCCCTGGTATTTTAAAAACGAACCCCGGTACATCACCAACGGCACGCCGTGGTACTGCCACACAAAGTCCAGCTTTTATACCGACCCAATGTGGATCTTGTTTTCAGCGTTGAATTGCATTATAAACCCGTTCCTCCCGTTTTTCCTCATTGTGCTGCTCAATGTAGTGACTGTGAAATTCATCATCGTGGCCAGCAGAAGGCGCAAAGCTCTCCGCCGCCACAATAACAAGGACAATCGCACTGACCCTCAAATGGAGAACAGAAAAAAGTCCGTAATTTTACTGTTCGCCATCTCCGGAAGTTTCGTCCTTTTGTGGATGACGTTCATTATACATTTCCTCTACTATCGAATCACCAATACCTTGACGTACTCTGGTTACAACGACCCCGTGTTTATCTTCCAGGAGGTCGGATACATGTCGCTGCTGCTAAGTTGTTGCACCAACACCTGCATTTATGCAGTGACTCAGCGCAAGTTCAGGGAGCAATTGACGAATTGGCTGAAATATCCGTTCACAAGGAAAGCTGAATTGCTTAAATAAGCAAGGGACCAGGCCAAATTTCCAGCGGCGCAACTCAAAACCTTCCTGCAGAGAGGAATATCGGGCACAACTGTGCACGAATGATACATTACCATTCAAATTAGAGGTGAGAATCAAAGATAGACACAAAAAGCTGGAGTAACTCAGCGGAACAGGCAGGATCTCTGGAGAGAAGGAATTGGTGACTTTTCGGGTCGAGGCCCTCCTTCAGACTTCAGACCAGTCTGAAGAAGGGTCTCGAAGCGAAACGTCGCGCATAGTCTGAAGAACGGTCTCGACCCGAAACGTCACCCTTCTCTCCAGAGATGCTGCCTGTCCCACTGTGTTAATCATTCCTTTTGTGCCTATCTTCGGTTTAAACCAGCACCCGCAGTTCCTTCCTACACATAGAGGTAACAGTCAAATTGGTTCAATCGAAACTATAGGCAAGTGGTCAGTAGTAACTGTTCTTCTCGAAGTCTGATGGTTTTATTAGAGTGAGCGGGTGAGATAAGGTACAGAAGGATATGACATATATCAGAAGGATACAATTCGTCCCATCCTACCTCATCTGCCATACAGTAAAGTCGAAGTAGGAATATCCCAGCACAACTTCTGGCGTTAATTATCCATATCCAGATCCTTATCTATCTATTATATAAAAGTCTCGCCCAATCCGTCCGGCTGGCGTCCGGCTGCCTGCCTGCCTTTCGATTCGTTCCCGCCGTGCGATGTCACAATGCCCGATGCTCGCAGACGTCCAATCGCGATGCCCGACGCTCGCGGACGTCCAATCGGAACGGATCCATTTACATGTACGGCTTCCGGCCGCATTTCTTCCTTTGATTCCCTGCAACTCCGAAACCGGACGCGGAATCGCCGACGTCTTTTCCATTTCGGTAGAGATTTCAATTTTCTTTCTATGTATCCGCTCCTCATTACATTTCGTCGTGTTTAAGTACACGTTTTTAATCAGATCCTTCCCCCCCCCCCCCCCCCAATATTTCAAAACTAAACTGGCTTCTCACCCACAGTGGCTTCACCAGCCCCAGCCCCTGCTGAACGTTCCATCGTGTGATGTCACAATGCCCGATGCTCACATATGTCCAATCGGAATGGATACATTTACATATGCCTATGCAGGAGCCCCAGCCAATGGTGAACGTTCCATCGTGTGATGTCACAATGCCCAATGTTCAAATACATCGTTGCCATAGTGACAGTACAGAGTACAAACTGGCTTCTCAACCCATACAAGCAGCCATTTCGGTGGACATTTCACTTTCCCTTCCAGCTATCCACTCCTCATTACATTTCGTTATGTTTATGCCCATTTTTTTCATTAAGACCTTCACCCCCCCCCCACACTCACTCATTTTGTCGCCTCCTGCTGGCCAGCGACCATAACGGCTGCTGGCGCCCGCAGCACAACCTCACGCGACGCCATTTAAAAACGGCCTTTCGGGAACGGCTCTACTTCGAAGGACCACGTCTCCCGTGGGGGCTGCGGGTAGGCAACGGCTGTGTTGGGGCATTACACCGTGGGGGCTGCGGGTAGGCAACGGCTGCGTTGGGGCATTACACTTTTAATGCTCTGTGTGTGGGGATGCTTCGTGTGTGTGATGCCGCCCCGCCACACCCCCCCGGCGTTGCCGAGACGGACCCGACTTCGACGACTTCAAGATACGCTATTTTAAGACGGCCGCAACCCGACTTCGACGACTTCGTCTCCGCTGGGGGCTACAGGTAGGGAACGGTGTTTATACACTTTTCCAACTCTGTGTGTGGGGGTGGTTAGTGTGTGTGATGCCGCCCCCCCCCCCCCAGTGGGGGCTACGGGTAGGGCACGGCTGCGTTGGCTAAAGGGAACAGGGGGGTATGGAGAGGGCAGGTACATCACTCCCCCTACCCCTCTCTCCCTCCCCACTCTTCCACTTCTCTCCCCCTTCCCCTCCACTCCCCACTCTTTCCCCTCTCTCCCCACCCCTCTCCCTCCTCCCCATCTTCCCCATCCCCCCTCCCCGACATCTCTCTCCCCATCTCTCACCCCCTACCCCGCTCTCCTTTCCCTCCCAAATCTATCCCGTTTTCTCCTCCTCCTCCCCCCCCCCCCCCCCCCCCCCCCCGCAAACGCCATTGGGGAAACACTTGGTCTAGTATAACTATAAAACTCTGATCTTGCTTGTGGATTTCTCTATTTATTTGCTTGTGTGTGATCACATCTTCTCGAAAAAAGGACGAGGCAACGGTAACATTTTTACATATGCCGATAGTTATTTATGCCGTGAAGTCAAAAAACGTCTTATCTGAAAATGTCATGCATTATTTCTAGTTATTAATCAAAATGTTCAAGAATCTGAAATAACTTTGAAAATAAAATTGAGCGGCTTTGGCTGATGACGTCAAAATGGCTCTACGTGCTGCGTCTGTGCTGCGAGTGACCTCCCCCCCCCCCCTGCGAGCTGCCCTCTTCCTCCCCCCTTCCATCCTCCTCTCCCCCCTCCTCTCCTCACCCCCTCAACCCCCTTTTTCTCCTCCCATCCTCTCTGCCCCCTCTCCTCCTCCTCCCTCCCTCCCCCCTCTCTACCCCCTCCTCTCCACCCCCTCCTCTCAACCCCCTCCTCTTCCCACCTACACTCTCAACTCCTCCTCCCCCCCCCCCCCCCCCCCCCCCCCCCCCCCCCGCTCTCTCCCCCCTCCCCCCCCCCCCTCCCTCTCCTCCTCCTTTCACTCCTCCCCTCTCTACCCGCCCCCTCTCACCTCACTCCCTCACGGGTTGAGGGGACGGGACCAAACAGGTCCCACTTGGTTTAGTAATCTATAATTCCACTTCAAAAATCAGCATATATTCACCAATATCTTCGTGAATCATTGCATTGTCTTTGTCCGTAAAAAAAATCCATACACATCCACGAATCTACAACTAATCTGTTTTACTGAACGGTTGCCCCCTTATTTTGGGGATTCGATGGACACTAGGCAGGACATCTTGTATCCTTTCAAGCCCAAAGAGTATAATATAATATTTAATGACAAAGCCGGTCGAATTTCGTCTGAGTAATCACTATTCGAGTTATCACCACCCAGCGCAGCAATCAATCGAGTGAAACTTTATTGCACATCATATTCCAGGGTATTCCCTTAATAACCCCATCCAATTGGTGAAACACTTATAATAAAGATTGTGACGCAGTTTGCCTTCCCAACTGCCTGCTGTATCTGGATGTTGAGTTCGGTTTAGTTTAGTTTGGTTTAGTTTAGTTTAGTTCAGTTTGATTCAGTTTAGTTTAGTTTAGTTTCGTTTCGATTGGTTTCATTTAGTTTAAATTGGAAATACAGCGCGGAAATTGAATTTGAAAAATACCTTCTCAGACATGTTATGTTTACGTTGGTTTCGAGATACCGCGCGGAAACAGGCCCTTCGGCCCACCGGGTCCGTGTCGACCAGCGATCACCCTTACACTAGCCCTATGCTAAATACTATGGACAATTTAAAATTGACCATGCCAACTTATCTACATACATCCGCATATTTGCAGTGTGATTTCCTCCCCTGTTCTACCTACAGAAAACCCAGGATCCGGCGGGTACGTTGCTTCACAATTCTATTAATTCTTATAAAGTCACACAGCGCAAGAATAGACCCTTCCTCCCAACTTTTCCTTGCCGACCAAGGTGCCCCATCTAACATCGGACAATTTACCCGCATTTGGCTCGTATCCCTCCAAATCCTCCTTATGCATGTGTCCAACGTGTGTTTATTAAGTGATGTTATGTAACTGCAAAGTGTGAGGAGAGAGAGAGAGAGAGAGAGAGAGAGAGAGAGAGAGAGAGAGAGAGAGAGAGAGAGAGAGAGAGAGAGAGAGAGAGGTGGAGAGAGAGAGAGGAGAGAGAGAGAGAGAGAGAGAGAGAGAGAGAGAGAGAGAGAGAGAGAGAGAGTTTGTGTGTACGTGCGTGCTTGTGTGTTCGAGAGAGAAATAGAGTCTTTACGTGTGTGTGAGTCAAGTCAAGAGTGTTTTAATGTCATGTGTCCCAGATAGAACAATGACATTCTTACTTGCTGCAGCACAACAGAATATGTAAACATAGTACATCACGGGAGAAAAACAGTTCAGTGTGTGTATACACATGCACACATGCTCAATAAAGAACAAGTATAGAACAATAATAATAATAATAGTCTGTTGTAGTTCAGAGCTTATTTGTTGTCTTGTTTAATAGCCTGATGGCTGTAGGGAAGAAGCGATTCACGAACAGCTACAGGAACGTTGCAGTTTTCATGCTCCTGTACCTTCTTCCCGATGGCAATGGTGAAATGAGTGTGTGGCCAGGATGGTCTTTGCAATACCGAATCTCCGTAATCTTCGCAGGAAGTAGAGGCGTTGATGTGCTTTCTTTACAATTGCATCAGTGTGCTGGTTCCAGGAAAGATCTTCGGAAATATGCACGCCCGGGAATTTGATGGGTTTGACTCTCTCCACCATCGTCCCATTGATATAAACAGGATTGTGGGTTCCCATTCTTCCCCTTCCAAAGTCCACAATCAGTTCCTTGGTTGTATTGATGTTGAGAGCCAGGTTGTTGTGCTGGCACCATTTGGTCAATCGGTCGATCTCATTTCTATATTCTGATTCATCACCATCTGTAATTCGTCCAACAGCGGTGTCGTAGGCGAACTTGATGCTGGAGTTCACACTATGTCCGGGTACGCAGTCATGAGTATAGAGTGAGTAGAGCAGGGGGGCTGAGCACGCAGCCTTGAGGTGCTCCCGTGCTGATTGCTACTGAGTATGAAGTATTTGTGTGTGTGTGTGTGTGTGTTTATGTCGGTGTTTGCTATTTCCACCAGGGCAGCAAAGAATAAATGACTGTAAACGTTTTACCTGATGTAATCTGTCGATTTCTGAGCAAAAAGCGCAATGCGAGTATTCGCACGCTGCGGCTATTGTACCACTAGGGGGCGCTGCGGCGACAAATCGCTTGAAGACGAGTTCATAAAAATTCCACCTGTAGAAAATATGGTTTGATCAGACTGAACACCTGGGGTTGAGTATAGGGGGGTTGCACGGAAGGTCACTGGGTCATAGGGCTCGACGCACGGAGCCGCTAAATCCAACTGGAAGACATCCGTCACTTCCGGTATATGTTATTAATGCTAGAAACGCGTACTTTCCTACCTGTTAAAAACCGCCAAAATGTTGAATTTTTGCGCTGAAAAAAATTGTGGGAGTCGGGGTAAGTGTGAGAGACATGGACCCAACTTCAGAATTCCAAACATGAAGCGAAATGAAGGTATAGAGAAGCGAGAACTGAAGGGACTACAGCAGCTAAAGTGCTTGGTAAACATTGAAAATATTGGGAATTATCGCGTTTGCTCACTGCATTTCATCAAGTAAGGCATTATTTGTGTGTTTTCTTGATTCCTTTGGTATCTAAAAATTCTCAGAAGTGATAAATCTGGCTGTAAATTTTCGCTTCAGATGCGTTTTCATTTTGTATGTAAAAACCCACGAGAACCATGGGCGATTTAAAAAAATTACAGCCAGATTTATCACTTCTGAAACTTTTTAGATGCCAAAGTAATCAAGAAAAAAACACAAATAATGCCTTACTTGATGAAATGCAGTGAGCAAACGACCAATGTTCGCCAAGCACTCTGGCTGTTGTTGTCCCTTCAGCTCTTATCTACCGTCATTTCTCCTCACGTTTGGAATTCTGAAGTAGGCTAAATGTCTCACACGCTTATACCGATTTCCATAATTATTTACAGCGCAAAAATTGACAATTTCAGCGGGTTTTAACCGGCCCGCTACGCTGGAAACAATGGTAAGTGCCGACCTGCAGTACATCGCGTGTAATCCATTTGGAGTAGCGTAGCAACAGTACGGGTCATGGGTCGTGACCCCACTGCCGTGAAACCTCCCTGTACAACCTCGTAGCAATCCTGCCAAACAGAACGCAGAACAAAAAGCAAGTGCTCTTAAATTGCAAGCAGTAATCTGAAGGGAAATCCACACACGGCGTTGGGGGTGGTGATACTTCTTCAGAATAAAAGCTTACTTGGGACATAGCTGGTAGAAAGAAATGAGGGGAAACGATGGGGAGATTTTAGTTTAGGAGCAAGGAAGTCCTACTGCAGTTGTACAGGGCCCTGGTGAGACCACACCTTAAGTATTGTGTGCAGTTTTGGTCTCGAAATTTGAGGAAGGACATTCTTGCAATTGAGGGAGTGCAGTGCAGGTTCACTAGGTTAAATTCAGGACATATGCCGAAAGAATGTTCCCGATGTTGTGGGAGTCTAGAACCAGGAGTTACAGTTTCAGAATAAGGGGTAGGCCATTTAGGACTGAGACGAGGGCACATTTTTTCAGCCAGAGAGTTGTGAAGGCAGTCGAGGCCAAATCACCCAATAAATTCAAGAGAGAGTTAGATATAGTTCTTATGACTAACGAAATGAAGAGATTTGGGGAAAAAGCTGGAACGGGTTAGTGATTTTGGATGATCAGCCATTATCATATTGAATGGCGGAGAACATTCTATGAAATAGAGCAAAATATTTTGCGTTCAATCGTTAGCAACGACACCAAGGTTCAAGTTGCCCATCACTTTAATCAGTCAATGCACTCCCACATTCTCTACACTTGCTATCCAACGCTCGCCGCACACGCACACGCACACACACACACACACACACACACACACACACACACACACACACACACACACACACAGCTTCAACAGAGTTTATTGGGGACTCAATAGCACCCTTCTGGGTGAAACAATTTTAGCCCTTTTGGTCTTGCGTGGCATATGTACAGCGTACAAATATTTACTCTGGCCCTCGATTCTTCTACTCTGGGTCCCAGCTTCACACGGGAAGGCTGGTCCCCCAACACAATGTTCTACCTCACCACCAATTCCAATATTGCTGACCAGTGGGTTTTCTGGAGTGCTAGGGTGGGTGTTGTGAGCTAAAGGGACTGGTTTCCAGAGGGCTAGTATGGACATTGTGGGTCGAATGGATTATTGGGCTGGCAGCTCAGTCACTGAGGCCTGACAGCTCAGTCACTCAGGCCTGGCAGGCTGACAGATCAGTAACTCAGGCCTGTCGGGCTGGCAGCTCAGAAACTGCCATAAATTCTGCCGGAAACAGGTGATAGACTCTGTGAGAGAAAATGCAGAGAGGGTAGAGAATCAATTTTAGACATTTTCGTCTTTCTATACAGATCACAGCAATGAAGGAGGAAATTCTATCCTTGCGTGGATCTCTGGAGCGCTAGTATGGGTGTTGCGGGCTGAAGGGACTGGTTTCCAGAGGGCTAGTATGGACATTGTGGACTGAATGGATTCTTGGACTTGCAGTTCAGTGAGTCATGGCTGGTAGGCTGGCAGTTCACTAGGTCATGGCTGGTGGGCTGGTACTTCAGTCACTTACAGCTCGTGGGCTGGCAGTTCACTTACTCATGGGTGGTGGGCTGGCAGTCCAGTCACTCACGGCTGGTGTGGTGGCAGTTCACACAGTCACCCCTCCGCCCTTCACCCCCCCCCCCCCACTCTGCACTTTGCCGTTCCACTCCCCCCCCCCCCAAGCATTTAGTCCATCTCCCCTCAGACAGCAACTCCAATCTCACAGCACTTGAAGCAGAGTGCAGGCAGCAAATCCAATCTCACAGCACTTGAAACAAAGTGCAGTCAGTAAATCCAATCTCACAGCACGAAGCAGAGTGCAGGCAGCAAATCCAATCTCACAGCACCTGAAGCAGAGTGCAGGCAGCAAATCCAATCTCACAGCACTGGAAGCTGAGTGCAGGCAGCAAATCCAATCTCACAGCATTTCAAGCAGAGTGCAGGCCAGCAAATTCACACACACACACAGTCTCACTCACAGACTCGCACACAGACTCGCACACAGACTCGCACACACAGATTCGCACACAGACTCGCACAGACTCACACACACACTCACACACACATATACACAAACAGAGACACTCACACAGACATTCACACAGAAACTCATATTCACAGACACTCACCAACACACACTCACAGAGACTCACAGACACTCACCAACACAGACTCTCACACACTCACACACAGACTCTCACACACTCACACTCACACTCAGTCTCACACATACACACACTCATATACACACACACTCATACACACTCACTCACATTCACACATACACACTCACAAACATAGACACTCACACAAACACAGACACTCACATGCACAGAGATACCCACACACACACACACACATTCATACACAGACACTCACAGACACCCACACACACACACTCGCACACAGACACTCACACACACGCACACTCACAGACTCTCACACACAGACATTCACACACACTCAGACACATACACACACTCGCGAACCCACACACAGACAGACACACTCACACATACACAGAAACACATTGACAGACACTAACACACACTCCCACACAGGTACTCACACACACGCGCACACACCGACACTCACAATCACATACTCGCAAACACATACACACACTCACACACACACTCACAAACACATACACACACACATACACTCACAAACACACACAGACACACACAGACACACAGACAGACGCTCACACACACATACACTCACACATACATTAACACACATACACTCACGCACACAGAGACACACACAGGTACACACACACACAGTCACACACAAACACTTACACACACACGCACATAAACACACATACACGCACTCACAAACACATACACGCACAGTCACACACACTCACACAGCACACACTCACAAACACATGCACAGACACAAACACACAGACACTCACACGTACAGATACAGACACTCACACACACACACAATCACAAACACACACAGTCACACGCACACAATCACACAGACACTCACACACTCACAAACACATACACATACACACACTCACACACACACACAGTCACACACACACACTCACACAGACACACTCACAAACACATGTACACACTCACACACACACACACATTCACACACAGTCACTCACACACACACAGCCATTCACACACAGACACTCACAAACACATGCACACACACACACACACACTCACAAACGCAAACACATACACAGAAACACTTACACACACACGCACATAAACACACATACACGCAGCCACACACACTCACACAACACCCTCACAAACACATGCACACAAACAAACAGACACACGTAGACACACAGACTCACACACACACATTCACACACACACACATACACTCACACACATGCACTCACAAACACATACACACACACACACATAATCAAAAACACACACAGTCACACGCACACAATCACACATACACTTACACACAGAGAGACACTCACACACACATAGACACTCAAACACACACACAAACACATGCACACACACAAACACATACACACACACACATAAACACACATACACACTCACAAACACACACACACACACACACACACTCACACACAGACACTCACACACACACACAGACACTCACAAACACTTACACACACACGCACATAAACACACATACACGCAGACACACACAAACATGCAGACACACACACACTCACACAACACACTCACAAACACATACACACATACACACACAAACACACAAACAGACACCCACAGACACACACACTCACACAGAGACACAGACAGACACTCACACAGACCCTCACACACACACACTCACTCACACACACATACAGAGACACTCACACACAGAGACACTCACACATGCAGAAACTCATACCACTCACACAGCCACTCACTCACACACACACACACACACACACACACAGACACACTCACACACACACACACACACACACACAAACACATACACTCAAACACATACACACACAGACACACGCACAAACACATACACACACAGACACGCACACACACACAAACACACACTTGGGTTGAGACCCTTCTTCAGACTGAGTCAGAGAAGAGGGAGACTAGAGATGTGGAATGCTGAGGTGTGACAATGACAAAACAAACCAGATCCTAAGGATATGCAAAAAAATGACGAGGTTAAAGGAAACAGGCCATTGTTAGCTGTGGGCTAGGTGAAATCAAGTTACAGACAATGAGACTCAACAAGATTACTTTGAAGCTGGTATGATTTGCGTGGGGGAATGATGGAGAGAGAGGGGATGTAAGGGCTACTTGAAGTTAAAGAAATTAATATTCATACCGCTATCAATAAAAGGGAGGTAGGTTGTTGGATTGCTAACTAAACTCAGCGAATGACATTTCTCATCTCGAACAAAGTTTGACAAGTAGCCAATTGTCCTGATCTGAAACGTTGCCCATATTTTTCCCCTAGCACTTTGTGCCTATTTTTGAAAGACACAAGGAACTGCAGATGCTGGTCCATACACAAAAAAACACAAAGTGCTGGAGAACATAGATAGGTGACGTTTCACAGAGTGCTGGAGTAACTCAGCCGGTCAGGCAGCATCTCTGGTCAACGTGGATAGACGATGTTTCACGCCTGAAGAAGGGACGTGACTAAAAAAATCCCCTAACCATGTTCTCCACAGAGATACAAAATGCCGGAATAACTCAGCGGGACAACAGCATATCTAGAGAGTATGAACCTTCTTCAGACTGAAAAAGGTTGCAGCATCTGCAGTTCATTCTTAAAACATTTTGTCTACTCCACTGCAAAATCTCCTCAAGGTTTGCCTACTTTGAAGAAGTTCTCCTCCTCTCTCAGAAGACGGTTTTACAACCTCCTCTCTAACTGCCCCCCCCCCCCTCCCCCCACCACCCCCTCTGTGATTCCCCCTTCCCTCCAACTCTACGACCACATTCTAACCCAGACCCGAAACCACAGCCACGTTTGCTTTCTCTGGATTTGCCTGTGCCTCCATCTTGTACCTCATGGTTTCCAGCTCCAGTTCCCTACCTCCCAGTTCGGACCCAACCCGGGCTATAGATACCGACTGGCTATCTGCAGCCATACACGGCAATTCTCCCACCGTGCTCTACGGTCTACTCTAGGCCGCGATGCGCCGGCACCAGCAGGAACTCACTTTGACTCTCCTGCAACTTCGGGGCTCACTCACCCAGACCTGTAACTGAGCCCAACTCTACTTCATCCAACTACAGATCCACTTCTTCAATCAACAATTCCTGGCCCTCTTGGACACCACCAAGGACTTTAAACTCGCCCGCCTCCAGGCCGCTCTTGCCACCGACACTCCGCGACTCGACCGCCTGCAGGTCCCGGGCCCCAACACTGCCCCGCGCCGCCTGCTGGAACACCACCAGGCCGAGTCCCGCGACGCCATCTTGGCCACGAGGAGCAGCACCAGTACTCACCGCCTCCTGGACCGACCTCAGGCCCGGACCACTGAAGATGCCGCTGTCACTGACCTCCATGTCGATGCTGCCGCCGACCTTCACCCACCCACCAATGATGCCGACCCTCGCTGCCTCACCGGTAACTCTGACTATCACTTCCTCACCGATACGCCGACCCTTGCTACCTCCTCGATTCCTCCGACTATCGCCACCAAAACATGACCGCCGAACCTCCCCGCCTCACCGGGCCCACCCGAACCTCCCCCCCTCACCGGGCCCGCCCGAACCTCCCCGCCTCACCGGGCCCACCCGAACCTCCCCGCCTCACCGGGCCCACCCGAACCTCCCCGCCTCACCGGGCCCGCCCGAACCTCCCCGCCTCACCGGGCCCACCCGAACCTCCCCGCCTCACCGGGCCCACCCGAACCTCCCCCCCTCACCGGGCCCGCCTGAACCTCCCCGCCTCACCGGGCCCACCCGAACCTCCCCCCCTCACCGGGCCCGCCCGAACCTCCCCGCCTCAATGGGACCGCCGAACCTCCCCGCCTCACTGGGCCCGCCCAAACCTCCCCGCCTCACTGGGCCCGCCCGAACCTCCCCGCCACACCGGGCCCACCGAACCTCGTCGCCTCACGGGCCATCCGCTGACCAGGACCTCCTACGCATCGCCCGCTGACCCGGACTCCACTCCCCACGGGCCTCCACCATTGACTCTACTGACCCTCGCCACTCCACCGCCCACCAGCAGGGCCTCAGCCGTCGCCTTACCTGAGTCCAAGGCTCAGCACTGGGCCTGAAGTCTCCACGCTGCAGGCTCTAACTGTGCTGGGTCCTAGTGCTCGTCTCCATAACACAGGGAACCTCAGTGGTCGTCCCACTTGGTTTTCCCCTTCCCCCTCATACCATGTGACCCCAGCTCTTCCCCACCCACACTATAGTCCTCATACCCCCTTCCACCCTGACCACCCACCACCCCCCCACCAGACATTGCCTCGGCCTCAGTCCACTCACCTGCCTTCCTCCGGCCCCAACCCCCATCCTTGTCGTGTGTTCACCATCCCCCCTGACCTCCCCCTCTCTGATAACGAACGGTCTGTCCTCAGCAGAGGCCTCACCGTTTTTCCATGGGAAGGAGTCCTCACCCCCTCGTGATGACCCCTTCTCCCGTCTCCAACAGACCCCCTCCTCTTGGACTCCCCCTCATGGCCATCTTCCGGCTTTAGACCTTTTTATTTTAAACTGCCGGCGGGACATCAACCGCCTCAACTTCTCCACTCCCCTGTCTCACTCCAACCTCTCCCCCCCTGAACGTATAGCCCTCCACTCACTCTGCAACAACCCAGACTGGGTGATCAAACCTGCCGACAAGGGAGGTGCCGTGGTAGTCTGGCGCGCTGATCTCGACAAATCTGAGGTCACACGCCAACCCTCAGACACCTCCTCCTACTTACCCCTGGACCATGACCCCACAGACGAGCACCAGGCCACTATCTCTAACACTATCACTGACTTCATCGCTTCCGGCTCCCTGCCCCCCCCCAAGCCTCCAACCTCATCGTTCCGCAGCCACGCACGGCCCGATTTTACCATCTCCCCAAAATCCAGAAACCTGACTGTCCTGGCAGACCCATTGTTTCAGCCTGTTCGTGTGCCACCAAACTTATTTCCACATACTTCGACTCCATCCTATCCCCCCTGGTTAAATCCCTCCCTACCTATGTTCAAGACACCTCGCACACTCTTCATCTACTCCATGACTTCCCTTTTCCAGGCCCCCCATTCCCTCATCTTCACCATGGATGTCCAGTCACTCTACACCTCCATCCCCCCGCAGAACCAACCATTCCCCATCTACAGGTACACAAAATTGCTGGAGGAACTCAGCGGGTGCAGCAGCATCTATGGAGCGAAGGAAATAGGCGACGTTTCGGGCCGAAACCCTTCTTCAGACTGATGGGGGGTGGGGAAAGAAAGAAGGAAAAAGGGAGGAGGAGGAGCCCGAGGGCGGGCGGATGGGAGGGTGGGAGGAGACAGCTAGAGGGTGAAGGAAGGGGAGGGGACAGCACAGGCTAGCCAAATTGGGGGAATTCAATGTTGATGCCATAAGGGCGCAAGGACCCCAGACGGAATATGAGGTGCTGTTCCTCCAATTTCCGCTGTTGCTCACTCTGGCAATGGAGGTCTGCCAGGACAGTCAGGGTTCTGGCTATTTCCTTCGCTCCATAGATGCTGCTGCACCCGCTGAGTTCCTCCAGCAATTTTGTGTACCTTCGATATTCCAGCATCTGTAGTTCCCTTTTGAACACATTCCCCATCTACAGATACTCTCCTCTGCCTAGCGGAGTTGGTCCTTACCCGTAACAACTTTTCGTTTGACTCCTCGCATTTTCTCCAAATACAAGGCGTAGCTATGGGCACGCGCAATGGCCCACGCTATGCCTGCCCCTTTGTTGGGTATGTCGAACAATCTTTGTTCGAGGCGTACCATGGCCCTATCCCCGAACTCTACCTCCGCTACATCGACGACTGCATTGGTGCCACCTCCTACACTCATACACAATCACTGACTGGATTTAAGAGAGAGTTAAATAGAGCTCTAGGGGCTAGTGGAATCAAGGGATATGGGGAGAAGGCAGGCACGGGTTATTGATTGGGGACGATCAGCCATGATCACAATGAATGTTGGTGCTGGCTCCAAAGGCCGAATGGTCTCCTCCTGCACCTATTTTCTATGTTTCTCTGTTTCTAAGACTTCATCCATTTCACCACTAACTTCCATCCAGCACTCAAATGCACCTGGACCATTTCCAACACTTCCCTACCATTTATTGACCTCACTATCTCCATCGCAGGTGATAGACTTCTGACCGACATCCACTATAAACCTACTGACTCCCATGGCTATCTGGACTACACTTCTTCCCACCCTGCTTCCTGTAAGGACTCCATCCCCTACTCCAAATTCCTCCGTCTACGCCGCATCTGCACCCAGGATGAGGTGCTCCAAACCAGGGCATCGGAGATGTCCTTATTCTTCCGGGAACGGGGGTTCCCCTCTTCTACCATAGATGAGGCTCTCACCAGGGTTTCTTCGATATCCCATAACACTGCTCTCACTCCCCACCCCCCCACTCGTAACTAGGGCAATGTCCACCTTGTCCTCACATTCCACCCTACCAGCCGTCACATACAACAAATAATCCTCCGACATTTTCGCTACCTCCAACGGGATCCCAACACTGGCCACACCTTCCCATCTCCTCCCCTTTTGGCTTTCCGCAGAGACCGCCCCCTCCGTAACTCCCTGGTCAATTCGTCCCTTTCAACCCAAACCACCCCCTCTCCTGGCACTTTCCCTTTGAACCGCAGGAAATGCTACACATGTCGCGTTACCTCCCCCCTTGACTCCGTCCAAGGACCCAACCAGTCTTTCCAGGTGTGGCAGAGATTCACCTGCACCTCCTCCAACCTCATCTATTGCATCCGCTGCTCTAGGTGTCAGCTACTCTACATCGGTGAGACCAAGCGTAGGCTTAGCGATCGTTTCGCCCAACACCTCCGCTCGGTTCGCAATAACCAACCTGATCTCCCGGTTGCTCAGTACTTCAACTCCCCCTCCCAATCCGAATCCGACCTTTCTGTCCTGGGCCTCCTCCATGGCCAGAGTGAGGCCCATCGTAAATTGGAGGAGCAGCACCTCATATTTTGCTTGGATAGTTTACACCACAGCGGTATGAACATTGACTTCTCCAATTTCAGGTAGTCCCTGCTTTCTCCTCCCCTTCCCAGCTCTCCCTCAGCCCCCTGTCTAGGCCTCTTCCTTCCCTGTGCCACTGAGTCTTTACTGGAGCTGAGGATGGCCGGCGGACGTTTCCAACCGGACACAATTTTCGGTGGGACCAGAAGCAGCCCAGCATGGGAGACCCAGCCCAGTCGGAGATGTCGCCAAACGGAATGTGGAGACACTGATCCCGGCGGAGAATGACCAGCAATCTGTGCCCGCTGTGAGTCCTCATCGCGCTGCCAATTCCAGCCACTATCCCTTCGGTCCCCCTCACTGGCTCCTCCCCCCCCTCCCCCCCCCTCTAGAAGAAAGATTCTATTCTATTCTATTCTATTCTCCCCCATGATAACCCCTCTCCCCCATGGTTCTTCCCCGTCTTTGCTCCAAGCTCATTCCCCCTCCTCCCACGCACCCCTCTCCCCGACAATTCCCACCCCCGCCCACACATCCCTCTGCCCCCAACCCTCCCTCTCTCCCCACACCCTCTCCCCCACATCCCCGCTCCCCCGACAACATCCCCCCTCCCCACACAACACCACCCCGCAACACCCCACCCACAACACCCTTTTTATGGATAGAGGGAGGGAAGGAGTGAATGAGGGTAGGGCAAAGGAGAGGTGAGGGAGCGATTAGGAGAGAGGAGGAGGGGAAAGATCCTGGGGAGTTGGGAGGGAGAGTGGGGGGATTGAGGGAGAGGAAGGTGTTGGGAGGGAGAGGGGCAAAGTGGGGGAGGTGAGGAGGGAGAGTGGGGAAGGGGAATAGAGGGATAGGAGGGAGAGTGGGGGAGGTAGGGAGTGGGGAAGAGAGGGACAGGAGGGCAGTGGGGGAGATCGGGAGGTATTGTGAGGGGAAAACGGGGAGGTGAGTAGTGGGGGATAGAGGGATAGGAAGGGGGTAGGGAGGGGAGAGGAGTTATGGAGTGAGGGAGTGACTGAGGGTAGGGGAAAGGACAGGGTGAGGGAGGGATTGGTGGAGGGGAGGAGAAGGGAAAGAAGAGGAAGGGTGAAGAGGAGGGGACGGAGTGCTGGAGATGAGGGTAAATGAGCCGTGCCTGCGCAGTGGAGGCTGTGTGAGTGGTGTAATATTGTGTTGGGCGGACGGGTTGCATTGGGGGAACGGGTGAGTGGTGTAATATTGCATTGGGGGGACGGGTGAGTGGTGTAATATTTCATTGGGGAACGGATTGCGTTGGGGGACCAGGCCTCCCGTATGACAGGGCCCCAACGGGTCCCTCTTAGTCTAGTTCATGTTAAAACCCACTGCCTTTTCGTTTTCCCTTTGCCAAAGAATAGTGATGCAAACACTTCACTACTTGTGCAAGTTGGTGAATATTCTGTCTTTATATATTTCAGTTTTTTATTACCTCAATAAAGTGTTTTTTTTAATAAAATAAAACTGCGAACTGAAGCAGAGAGTGAGTCGTTGAAGGGGGTGAGGGAATATGTGGGGGTTGGAGGAGTAGAAAGGGGGAGTGAGTGAGGGAACGCAGTGGCAGTAGAGGGAGTGGGGTGGAGGGAGGGAAGGAACAAGGAGAGTGAAGGAACAGGAGGAGGGAGGAGGGAGGGAAAGACATGGTGGAAGGGAGTGACTAGAGAGGAGGGCGGAATTGAGGTAACAGTGGGAGTGAGGGTAGAGGAGGAGAGAGTGAGGGGACAGGTGGGGGAGGATGAGAGGGCTGGAGGGAAGAGAGGGAAGGAGTGAGGCAGGTTTGAGATAGAGGGAGGTGGGAACGGAGGGAGGGTGAAGGATACGGGACGATTGTAGGGAAACATGTTTCTGGCTTGTGTGAATGTGGGAGTAATGAGACAGTTAAGCATGTTTTCCTAGAATGTAAAAAGTACAGGGTAGAAAGAAAAGTATTGTTTGTTAGACTGACAGGACTTGGAGTTGAGGCTTTTTCTGTTTCATCTTTGTTTGGACACAGTGAGAAACATCAACTGATATCCAGGGCTGTTCTTCAATTCCTGCAAGTTACAGGACTGTGGAGGGCAGTAATACGCTTAGCAGCGTCTACACTGCCGGAATCCTACATGTAGAAGAAGCAGAAGATACAGAGCAAAGAATCCTCCGCTCTATAGTCTTTGATACAGAGAGGGCGGGGATGGGAGCCAGCGGTCCTCCAGGCGGGCGAGCGGATGACAGATGGTCCTCCAGGCCAGGCGGGGTGAGCCGAGCGCCGATGGTCCTCCGGGTCGGTCCTCCAGGGGAGGTGAGCCGAGCCGAGCCGAGCCGAGCGTGGGCGGGTCGATGGCAGCAGCCTGGGCCCGGGGGCGGGACGGGAGCGGTGGGGGCGGGGCGGGGCGGGGCCGCGAGCGAGTGAGTGAGTGACGTGGAGCATCAACCGTCAGCCCAGCGGGAGCGGGAGCGGGTCTGGGCCAAGATGGCGGCAGCAACGACGGGCCGGGTGAGCTCAGCGGGGGGAGGATTGAAGGGGGAGTGGGGTTGGAGCCGAGGGGGATGAATGGGGAGGGGGGGTCAAGTGATCCAGGGAAGGGGGTAGGGAGCCAGGTGGGGGTGGGTTCACATTGTTTGTGGGTGGGGAGGGAGCAAAGGGGGTAAGGAGCGGGAGGAGGCGGCAGAGGTAAGGGGGAGGGAGCCACAGGGAGGAGGTCACATTGTTTGGGGGTGGGGAGGGTTTTGCAGTTTAGGAAATCACTGTGAACGGCGGGGCGCTGGGGGAATGTGTGGAGCCGAGGGATCTAGGAGTGCGGGTACGAGTTGGGCCGAAGGGCCTTTTTCCACACTGTATCACTCTATGACAAAGTGCTGGAGTAACTCAGTAGGTCAGGCAGCATCTGTGGAGAAGATAGACACAAAGTGCTGGAGTAACTCAGTAGGTCAGGCAGCATCTGTGGAGAAGATAGACACAAAGTGCTGGAGTAACTCAGTAGGTCAGGCAGCATCTGTGGAGAAGATAGACACAAAGTGCTGGAGTAACTCAGTAGGTCAGGCAGCATCTGTGGAGAAGATAGACACAAAGTGCTGGAGTAAGTAAGCGGGACAGGCAGCATCTGTGGAGAAAAGAAATGGGTGACGTTTTGTGTCGAGACCCTTCTTTGGTTTAGAAACATAGAAAATCGGTGCAGGAGTAGGCCATTCGGCCCTTCGAGCCTGCACCACCATTCAATATGATCATGGCTGATCATCCAACTCAGTATCCTGTACCTGCCTTCTCTCCATACCCCCTGATCCCTTTAGCCACAAGGCCCACATCTAACTCCCTCTTAAATATAGCCAATGAACCGGCCTCAACTACCTTCTGTGGCAGACAATTCCAGAGTTTAGTTTAGAGATGCAGCGCAGAAACAGGTCTTTCGGCCCACGGAGTCAGCGCCTACAAGCGATCACCCCTTACACTAGCACTATCCTACGTACTTTAGGGACAATTTAACAATTTTGGGAAGGTCGATTAATCTACAACCTTGACCCTCTTTGAAATGTTGGAGGAAACCAGAGCACCTGGAGTAAAAACCCACGCAGGTCAAGGGGAGAACATACAAACTCCGCACAGACAGCACCCATAGTCAGGATCGAACCCGGGTCTCTGGCGGTGAGGCAGCAGTGGTACCACTGTGCCGCCCTGAGTTATGTAACGGATTCATCCGCCATAAACGCACCCAATATGTGCTAGTCATGTCCTGTTTGCCATCTTATTGACCCTCTGTGTTCACCTCCTGCAGGGTTTAGGAGCCGTTGCTGTGGACGGAGAGACAGGGACCTGAGCGGCCATGGAGGGCGGCCAGGGTTACGGTGAGCCCCACATCTGCTCAGTGTGCGGGCTGAGCTTCGAGGGGCTAGCGGCGGTGGAGGACCACATGACGGGGCACAACAAGGAGAAGCATTATGAGTGCGACGTGTGTGGCAAGACTTGGCAGAACCCGAGCCAGCTGAAGACCCACCGGCGGGTGCACAGCAGTGAGCGGCCCTTCACCTGCTCCGACTGCGGCAAAGGCTTCAAGTCGTCAGCGGACTTGAAGGTGCACAGGCGCTTGCACACCGGGGAGCGGCCGTACACCTGTGGTGACTGCGGGAAGGGCTTCACACGCTCCAACAGCCTGCTCGAGCACCGGCGCTCCCACACCGGCGAGCGCCCCTACACCTGCGCCCAGTGCGGCAAGAGCTACACCCGCTCCAAAAACCTGCTGGAGCACCAGCGCACCCACACCGGCGAGCGGCCCTTCACCTGCGCCCAGTGCGGCAAGAGCTACACCCGCTCCAACATCCTGCTGGAGCACCAGCGCACCCATACCGGCGAGCGCCCCTACACCTGTACCCAGTGCGGCAAGGGCTTCATCCGTCCCTCCGGCTTGTTGTCCCACCAGCAGGTGCACACCGGCGACCGTCCCTTCCCCAGGCCCTTCGGGTGCTCCGACTGCGGCAAGGACTTCAAGAAGGAGTATGATCTGAAAGTCCACCGGCGGGTGCACACGGGCGAGAAGCCCTACGGCTGCTCTACCTGCGGCAAGAACTTTGCCCGGTTGTCGGGGCTACGGCAGCACCGACGGGTGCACAGCAGTGAGCGGCCCTTCACCTGCTCAGAATGCGGCAAAGGCTTCAAGTCGTCGCCAGACCTGTTGAAGCACAGGCGCCTGCACACCGGGGAGCGGCCCTACACCTGCAGCGAATGCGGCAAGGGCTTCACCCAGTCCAGCAGCCTGCTGGAGCACCAGGGCACCCACACCGGCAAGCGCCCTTTCACCTGCGTCCAGTGTGGCAAGGGCTTCACCCGCTCCATCAAGCTGCTGTCCCACCAGCGGGTGCACACCAGCGACCGTCACTTCCCCACCCCGGTGAGTGGAGAGGGCTTTGCCATGGCCTCCCACGCCCTGTCTCGCCAGCGCGTGCACACAAGTGGCCAGCCCTACGACTGCCCGTACTGTGGTGAGGCGTTTCACAGCTCGCGGGAGTTGCGGCAGCACCGACGGGCCCACGCAGGCGAGCGGCTGCTCTCACGCAGGCGAGTGTTTCAAGAACGCACGGGGGCTGCGGGAGCACCAGCGGGTACACAGACCATGACGAAGAAGGTGAGGATCGACTACGATGGCAGGATAAAACTGGACCATTATTGCCTGTGGCAGATTGTGTTTTCACACCTGCCGCAGGAAGAGCATCCTCTGTTGGGGCCTTTTTGACTGTGGAGTCGATGGTGGCCTCCCTTTGATCTATCCAACAATGATCTATTCTACATTTTCCTTGAACTCCTGCCCCTTTGTTCTGTTTTCACTCCTTACACTTCCTTATCTCTGTACATCCCATCAGAATGAAGAAGGGTCTCGACCCAAAACGTCACGCATACCTTCTCTCCACAGAAGACTCACATTGTGACTCTGCGCAGGGCAGGGGGCGGGGCCGGCAGTCCCCCTCGGATTGGCGGTGACGTCAGGGTGCCAGTCGTACGCAACGTCTGTGCGTCTCACTTCATGGTGCAGGGCGGGCGGATGTGCGGTCGGGCGGCTCGACGGGTTTCCCAGATGCTCGGCGCCCCCCTCCCCCCCCTCTCAACACCCCCACTCACCGCCCCACTCATCCCACCCACCCCCCTCCCCCAACTCACCCCCACCACTCACTCATCCCACATCCACCCCCGCTCACCCCCACCACTCAATCCCCCACTCACCCCCACCACTAAATCCACCACCACTTACCCCCTACCCCCCCCCCCCCCATCACCCCCTTCCACTTCCCCTCTTCCCCCCCCCCTCCCCATCAAGCATTTGTAACGTTCACACATTAGTAATGTCCTGCTTGCCAGTTTGTTGACCCTCTGTGTTCCCCTCCTGCAGGGTTTAGGAGCCGTTGCTGTGGACGGAGTGACGGGGACGTGAGCAGCCATTGAGGGCGGCCAGGGTGCCGGTGAGCCCTACATCTGCTCGGTGTGCGGGCTGAGCTTCGGTGGAGGACCATATGACGGGACACAACTAGGAGAAACGTTATGATTGTGACGTGTGTGGCAAGGCCTGGTAGAACCCGTACCTGCTGAAGACCCACCGGCGGGTACACACGGCCGAACGAATCTTCGAATGCTCAGAGTGTGGCAAGAACTGCAGCTGCTACGAGGTCTGGCTCCCAACTACTGAGTGCAGTCCGACGAGAGGCGCTTTACCTGCTCTAACTGTGGCAAGAGCTTAAAGACAGCATATGACGTGAAGATCCACTGGCGAGTGCACAGCGGTGAGCGGTCCTTCACCTCCGACTGCGGCAAAGACTTCAATTCATCGCTGGAACTAAAGGTGCACAGGCACCTGCACACCGGGGAACGGCCCTACACCTGCAGCGACTGTGGGAAGGGCTTTCCCCACTCCCAACAGCCTGCTGGTGCACCAGTGCACCCACACCGGCAAGCGCCCCTTCACCTGTGACCAGTGCGGCAAGGACTTCACCCGCTCCAACAGTCTGCTGTACCACAAGCAGGTGCACGCTGGCGACCGTCCCTTCCCCAGCCCGGTGTGTGGATAGCGCTTTGTCATGGCCTCCCATGCCCCGTCTCACCAGCACATGCACACAATTGGCCAGCCCTACAACTGCCCGTTTGACAGCTGAAGGGGGTCGCGGGAGCACCGGCGAGCCCACACCGGCGAGCGGCTGTTCCCACTGCGGCAAGCGTTTCAAGAGCGCACGGGGGCTGCGGGAGCACCAGCGGATACACAGACCATGATGGAGAAGGTGAGGAAAGACTCTACGATGGCAATATAAAACTGGACCAACATTGCCTGTGGCAGATTGTGTTTTTTCAGCTGCCGCAGGGGGTACATCCTTTATTGGGACTTTTTGACTGTGGAGTCGATGGTGGCCTCCCATTGATCTATCCAACAATTATCTATTCTACATTGTCCTTGATCACCATTCCCAGTGTCCTGTTTTCACTCCTTACACTTCCTTATCTCTGTACCTCCCATTAGACTGAAGAAAGGTCTTGACCCGAAACATCACGTATTCCTTCTCTCCACAGATGCTGCCCGACCCGCTGAGTGACTCCAGCACTGTGTGACCTTCTTCCCATGATGCATGCCGCCCCCCACATGACTGCGCAATGGCAGAGGGCGGGGCCGGCCGTCCCCCTCGGATTGGCGGGCGGATGCAGGGGCCGGCAGATGTGCGGGCGGGCGGCTAGACGCGATTGCCGGATCCTCGGCGACCACCCTCCCCCACTCGCTCCCCTTCCCTTACTCCCCTTACTCCCCTCCTCCTCCCCCCACCCCCGTTGACCCCCACACCCTCTTCCCCCCACTTCAAGTACTAGTAATGTACACGAGTTAGTAATATCCTGTTTGCCAGCTTGTTGACCCTCTGTGTTCCCCTCCTGCAGGGTTCAGGAGCCGTTGCTGTGGACGGAGAGACGGGGATGTGAGCGGCCTTTGAGGGCGGCCCGGGTGCCAGTGACCACCCCCCACCCCCCCCCCCCCCCCCCCCCCCCTCTGCTCGGTGTGCGGGCTGAGATTTGAGAGGCTGAGCTTCGATGGAGGATGGATGTGCTGCGGGTGCACAGCAGTGGGCGGCCCTTCACTTGCTCCGACTGCGGCAAAGGCTTCAAGTCATCGCTGGTCCTGATGCACAGGTGCCTACACACCGGGGAGCACCCCTACACCTGCGCGGCAAGGGCTACAAGCTGCTGTCCCACTAGTAGGTGCACACCGGCGACCATCCCTTTACCAGGCCCTTCGGCTGCTCCGACTGCGGCAAGAGCTTCAGGACAACGTATGACCTGAAGGTCCACCGACGAGTGCACATGGGTAGGAGCCCTTTGGCCGCTCCACCTGCGGCAAGAGCTTTGCCCGGTTGTCGGGGCTGCGAGTGCACCGGCAGTGTGGAAGAAAAATTAATATCTTTCCTTACTTCATTTTAATTGGAATTGAACAAGGTAACGAAGGGTGTTTTGGATGTGACAATTGGAAGCTCTCGCTTGACCAGCTGCAGAAGAGGTTCGTGGGAATCGGCAAAGTAAGATTAGACGTATTACCTCTTGTCTGCGAATGTGTTGAAGGGTGGATGGTAAATGTAAACATGAAATAGTAGAGGAGATAACAAAGCTTGTTGTTCCCCATAAAAATGTTACTGTAAATGGGGGGCTCATGATTGGCATGGAGAGGGGATGGTGGCGTGGGCCACCTGAAAGGTGAGATAGAATAATGTCAAGATGCCCTTGTATTGGGTTTGACGTATTAATCATGTAATGTTGAATAAGATTAACATAAGCGACAAGTATGTTATGACTAATTAAATAATTGGTACCCGTATAGTTGATAGAATATTTTTGTAGATTAGTATCTAACAAAAGTAAACAAAAGTTGTTAACTGCACAGTATAACTAGGCTAATTCTGCAGTGAAGTCAGAGAACAGGTGAGAACAGTTTACTGCCGCCATCTCATGATATCATGCAATAAAGTCTTGAAGCAAACTTGCAAAGTCTGTTATTTTTTGTTTTCCTTTAATTAGCCTCTAAATTAATTTCTTCCACAGAATTCTTTCCATGAGTAGTATCTCTGCTCAATAACCAAAAGTCTGTAGCCTCCTTTTGCTCAGGTATTCTATTTCATTCACATGTTTAAACTATAATGTTTTATTATTAATGTTTTATGTGTCATTCTTAATTTTTACTGTATGTCATGTTGTTACTTGCGAGCAGAGCACCAAGGCAAATTCCTTGTATGTGTACATACTTGGCCAATAAACGTATTAATTCATTCATGTGGCGTAGTCACCAGGATTCCAATTGTAACAGGATTCGAACGAATACAAGGGCAAATGAAAGGGAATGATAAAATAGTCCCCACTGAAAGAGGGACAGGGGGTTTCCCAGAGAAGGGAGAGCCCCGGTAACCCAGCTATCGGGCCGGTGACTCACTGAGCCAAGACACCAATTAGCGTTGAGGCAAGATTGCGGAGAAGATACATTTACTCGCACTGAGCCAAGAGGCCTGTGGGGTGAGACAAGATTGTGGAGAAAGGTAAATGGAAGCAGGTGCTGTAAAGCGCGCTTTTGAAATCACTATCTCCATCGCAGGTGATAGACTTCTGACCGACATCCACTATACACCCACTGACTCCCTATTTGGACTACACTTCTTGTAAGGACTCCATCCCCTACTCCCAATTCCTTCGTCTACGCCGCATCTGCTCCCAGGATGAGGTGTTCCACACCAGGGCATCGGAGATGTCCTCATTCTTCAGGGAACGGGGGTTCCCCTTTTCTACCATAGATCAGGCACTCACCAGGGTTTCTTCGATACCGCGTGACACTGCTCTCTCTCCCCATCCCCTCACTCGTAACAAGGGCAGAGTCCTATTCCTCACCTTCCACCCTACCAGCCGTCACGTACAACAAATAATCCTCCGTCATTTTCGCCACTTCCAACGTGACCCCACATCTTCCCATCTCCTCCTCTGTCGGCTTTCCGCAGAGCGCTCCATCCGTATCTCCCTGGTCTATTCGTCCCTTCCCACCCGAACCACCCCCTCTCTGGACACTTTCCCTTGCAACCGCAGGAAATGCTACACTTGTCGCTTTACCTCCCCCCTTGATTCCATTCAAGAACCCATGCAGTCTTTCCAGGTGAGACAGAGGTTCACCTGCATCTCCTCCAACCTCATCTATTGCATCCACTGCTCTAGATGTCAGCTGATCTACATCGGTGAGACCATTCGTAGGCTTGGCGATCGCTTTGCCGAACACCTCCGCTCGGCCCACAATAGCCAACCTGATCTCCCGGTGGCTCAGCACTTCAACTCCCCCTCCCATTCCATATCCGACCTTTCTGTCCTGGGCCTCCTCCATGGTCAGGGTGAAGACCACCGGAAATTGGAGGAGCAGCACCTCATATTTCGTTTGTACCCCAGCGGTATGAACATTGACTTCTCTAATTTCAGGTAGTCCTTACTGTCTCCTCCCCTTCTCAGCTCCCCCTCTAGCCCTTTGGCTCCTCCTCTTCCTTTCTTCTTCCCACCCCCCCCCCCCCCCCCATCCTCACATCAGTCTGAAGAAGGGGTTCGGCCCGAAACGTTGCCTATTTCATTCGCTCCATAGATGCTGCCGCACCCGCTGAGTTTCTTCAGCACTTTTTTCTACCTTTGACCTACCATCTGCAGTTCCTTCTTAAACATAGAAATTGAAAGGTGACTTTGAGGTTTGTGGACAGAGTAAAACTGGTGCGCGCAATCTGTAAATAGAATATTATAAGACATTGTCCGCGAAAACCTAACTTTTCTTTTAACAGACTTGTGAAAAGAATATAGTAGTCGATCGGAGAAATCTGATCCTATTGATAGAGGGAGGCCTGAGGAAAAGAAACGGGTGGTCCAGGAGGGAAAGATGCAGATAAGAAAGAGCATTGCCAAGGTGATCAAAAAGACCAAAAGACACCGGGAAAGGTAGGAGATCCCATTGTTCCAGCCGGATCGCCAGCAGGTGTGGTAATAAAAAAGAATGATCAATGTCTGGAAAATTTTTGTGGTAGTCTAGCTCTAGCTAATCGATCAAATGGAAATTGATCGTTATAAGCTATCTCTGTCCAACTCACTTCTAAAAAATACATGGGTTGGCAAGATGGGAGCACAATTAATATTTGCCATGGTAGTGTTATTAGTGGTAGTTGGAGTGGTAAGTGTAACTTTAACATTGATGGAAACAAGAAGGAAATGGGAGGGGCTAGAGAAAAGACACCAGCTTCTAGAGGAGGAGAAAGCAGATGTTGAGCTGAATGAGGGACCTGTGTCTATAATACCAAATCAACTGGAAGCAACATATCCCCTTAATATATGCCGCGGAGGTAAGGTGGTACAGGCACCTGTGATCAGATTGTCTAAATCAATGGAAGAAGAACCCGTGGCTACAGTCAAGATAGGTGACTGCCATTTAGACCTTCTGGTCAATACCGGAGCCACTATGTCATCTGTGCCCCCCTACATGGACATCGCTGTCAGTCAGTCAAATACTAATACAATTGGGGTTGCTGGTGTCCCCATGATAGAACTTTCATCATAACCCACTCATATTAGGATAAATGGCAAGCCGCTTACTGATATTCATATAATCTCCAGATTGGCCCCACTCCCGTGTTGACCCAATTGCCTCTACAGGGTATCAACTGACGTGTCGAACAAAAGATTCTAAACCAGGGTTTAGTTCAGCATGCAAACAATTCTAACAACTTCTAATAACTTCTCATTTACTTTATTTTTTCAACTTATCACTTCTTAAACTGAATCACGAAACTCATTGTAGTGTATTTTGGGTACTTGGAACTGACTCAAAAGAACTCTCAGATACAGGAGTAAACTCACAAGCTTCTTTATTGCTGGACGCCACCATGAGTCTCCTCTAGCGCATGCGTCCCCTCGCACAAGACATAACATATGCTAATTACATTATATACATTACACTGCTCCCCCTTTAACTTGGAGGCAGGTTACACCATATACATTATATACATTACACTGCTCCCCCTTTAGCTTGGAGGCGAATAACACCATTTCTAGTACATTAAATATAATTGATTAACACATAGTTGCAAAATTATATTATTACAGTCATCTTACATTACACCCTCATAACTGTAATAATCGTATCTAAACTTAGCACTTATAATGGTTCATTCCACTCATCTTTCTAATCACTCTAGCTCTACCTGTATCTCTGCCTCTTCCCTTTTTAAATATCCTAATTTGCAGATTTCTTCCTGTTCTTGAAATTCTGCTAAAGTTAACATTTCCTCTGTTTCTGTTCTTTATTTGTAGGTGGGATCTGACACATGACTGCAGGTTTTCGTTTTTCAGTCGCTCTCTGTCGCTCAATTTCCTGGCGCTACGTATTTATCTGATCTTGTTGTATAATGACATTCTGCAATGCATAAACATTTGTCCATTGCTCAGTGAAGGAAGCTCCATGCTGGACTATACTGAAGTGTCCTAATCGCAATCGGTCCTGCATACTTCTGTCTCGACCGACAAGCCTCTCTTCTTTAGACTTTTCTGTTAACAGCTTTTTGCTCATCGTCACACATTTATTTAACCATTCTTTGCAACGTTTAAGCCTTTTTTGCTGTTCGTCTATTTGTCTTCTTAAATCACCTTTCTGGTTATTCATCAAGAAGTAGGATCTATACTGTCCTTGCAATACAGCAGTAGCTTTGGTTTGCGCTCTGTATATTTCTCTTACTACATAAGCACGGTAGTGATACTGCACTACAACTGCTGTATAAATCGGTTTGAGGAAGTCTTTCCTATATCGTTTAAGTCTTTTGTATCGTTTCAGCCTTTTCTGTTGTGCGTCTATTTGTCTCCTTAGGTCTTTCCTATACCAACTCATACGGAGTACTGACGGCACTTTTACAGTAGCTCTCTTTTGCTTAACCACCATACTCTTGTAGGCAGTTTGAATGGTAATAGTTGCATCCCTCATTGACTGATATTGCACAAACTGGGAATGCCCTATTTTACATGCTTTGTACCATCTCTGGATCGAAATGACTGCTTGTCGCATAGCTCTGTACCGTACCCTTAATCGGTAACCACGGTATGCAGCTTGCAGAGTGACTACAGCCGCCTTTTGCATCAAGAAATGCTTTCTAGTAATGCACATTCTTATGAATGACTTAATACAGCGTGCTGCCTTGGTTTTCTCTACCAATACTCTGGCTTTGATCCCGCGGTATAAGGCCTGAATACACACCACTGCTTCTCTCAAACTCTTATACTGTCTCACTTGGACATCTCTTATCTGGCATGCTCTGTATCGTTGCTGTACCGCAATGACAGACCAGCGTAGTTTCTTAAAATACTGACGCTGTTTATACATCTGATAATAAGTCTGTATGACCTTGACAGATTTATGCATGCCCCGCAGTTGCCTTCGAACAAGCATTCCACGGTAGGCTGCCTGAAGCAGTACAACGCTTCTGCGTTCCTTCATGTAAGTTTTGCGATCACTTTCCATTTGAAGGTGTGCCCTATAATGGGTTTGTACTATTATAGCTGCCAATCTCATTGCCTTGTATTGACGGTATACTCTGTGATTTCTAAATGCTGCTTGTATTACCGTTGCTGCCTTCTGTTTGTTCCGGATTTATTTCCGTACATTCATACCCCTGAATGCAGCTTGAATAGCTAGGGTTGCCCTGTGGATGGCAATTTCTCTTTGCCTTTGACTTCTACCACTTTGCATTTGCCCTTTGTCCCTTAGCACTTGACCTGTGTCATTTTGCACTTGACTTGTGTCCCTTTGCACTTGACTTGTGTCCCTTTGCACTTGACCTTTGTCCTTTTGCACTTGACCTTTGTCCTTTTGCACTTGACCTTTGTCCTTTTGCACTTGACCTTTGGCCTTTTGCATTTGACCTTTGCCCTTTTGCATTTGACCTTTGCCCTTTTGCATTTGACCTTTGTCCCTTTGCACTTGACCTTTGTCCTTTTGCACTTGACCTTTGTCCTTTTGCACTTGACCTTTGTCCTTTTGCACTTGACCTTGGTCCTTTGAGAGACTCTCTGCCCTCTTTAGTTCAGGCTCCTTGCCTCTGGATACCCTTGGAGGTTTTGGCGAGAAATTAGCCATTAAAGCCTCCTTACACTCCTCATACATTTTATCCGTGGGCGCTGCTGGCAGCAGTAACATACGCAAGGTCTGATAACCCTCTCTTCCTAAGCCTAATATGAACCATGCCCTCTTCTTCTCCTCTGCAGCAATATCATTGGAAATGAAACAAGCCTCCAAGACTTTGGTCCATTTCTCAAAATTACACACATAATCTAACCGGGGCACGTTTCCTACAATTTGAAAAGCCATGCTACCTGTTGCTATTCAGGTGCACTATCTTCTTTTCTCTCACAGTGTATTCTGCACTAGACTTAATCCTTCTACACACTAAGAAGTGATCCAGCCCACTGACTATTACTAATTCTTATAATAATAGATTAATACTATTAACCAACATTTCATGTTAATAGACATTTAGAACATTTCAACCATATTCCTGCTATGCACACAGATTTACTATTAATAACAGTGACCAATGCATTACATCCAAACAGTCCCGCGTTTACTGTGAAGGAATAGTGAACAACGCATTACATTCTACAGTCCTGCTTTTACTTTGATGGATTTCACTTGTCCAGCTTGTCGGCATATGGACACTGGTACCTTCTCGACCTGTCCCCACCGGTACTTTTGCTGCTGGCCTCGCCAGACCTCCACTCTTGCTGCTTTTGCTGGCTCCTCCGGGCTTCACCGTTACTTTTTCTGCCGCTGGCTCGCTGCCAAGTCGACTACTGCTAGTTACTGCTGCTAATTCCCGCTTTTCTCGCGCGGACCCGCTTCTCCCTCGGCCGGCTCTCTCTCGCGACCGGGCTTTCTCCACTTTCTGCTCAGGACAGGGCTGACTCTACTCCCGACCGGGCTGAAGTGCTTGAGCGCTGTGTCCTGCTTCTCTCATGCCGACCCACTCTTTGCTCGGGGCCGGACTTCCTCTCACGTCCGGGCTTTCCCCCTCGGCCAGTCCGCTTCTCTTGCGCGGCCGGACCCTCTCTTCTGCTCACGGTCGGGCTGACTCCTCTTCCGACCGGGCTTTCTTTCACGACCGATCCGCTTCTCTCGCGGCCAATTTTCTTTTACTCTGCCGGACCGCTTCTCACGCGTGGCCGGGCTTTTCTTTCTCGCTGCTGGTCAGCTTCTCACACGGCCGGCTTTCTCCCTCGACCGGGCTGACTCTTCTCCCAGCCGGGCTGACTCCGTTTCGTCGGTGGCTTCACCGGACCTGTCCGTGACCTACGCGGTACTAGACCCTCACCCGACGTCGTTGGCGGCTCCTGGGCCTGGCTGTGGGCTACACAGCCCTGGAAAACGTCCGAAGTCGGTGGCAGCTGCTGGGCCTCTTCTGCCCCTTTTGCCTTGGCTACACAAACCTGGAAAATGTTCCTGGTAAGTTGACACCGTCGCTGTCCTGCTGGTTAGGCTTCCAGCTTTCGGCTGCTTTCTTCGGTGACACTTACTTACTGCCCCACTTGTTTTCCTTGCTTCCTGTTCCGACCTTGCTTTTCTTTGGCGCCAATTCAAAACCATTTGGCGCCAAATCTTTTTGCTTGGTGCCGTTCCACTTTGTTTCCAAACACAACCTTATTTTTTTTTCTGACAGTCCTTCTTCTTTCCTTTTCTGTTCTTTTATCCTCTTCGTGCTGTTGTGTGTTATTGTGTAACAATTCACCTAAAACTTATACAAAGACTATTCAGCTTGAGGAATTTGACAAAAGGAAAACTCAGTCTAAAATGAGTAACAATCCGAAGGACGACATCTTGCCACGTAGACACAACATAGAGATAGCCTGACAAAACTCGTCGATCTGTACAGCTGATGTTTTAAATGCAGTCCCCGGCATAGAGGGATCTGCAGGCCTCTCTTGTCCAGCTCGCAAACAACTGCGACTCAACTCCGTATCTACAGTTTAAACTGTTAAACAATCCTGTGTGTTGCAAAACAGTCCTGTGGGTGAGTTCACAAACTCTATCCCATCCTCGTCGCCAATTGTAGTGTATTTTGGGTACTTGGAACTGACTCAAAAGAACTCTCAGATACAGGAGTAAACTCACAAGCTTCTTTATTGCTGGACGCCACCATGAGTCTCCTCCAGCGCATGCGTCCCCTCGCACAAGACATAACATATGCTAATTACATTATATACATTACACTCATGACTTGGAGTCAGATATTACCCGTATGAATGAATTGGACAGATTCACTCTGTTTGTAGGGGGCTTGGATTCTCTGAGCTTTGAACTCGGGTCCCTCCTTCTTGTGATGGTTGTTCCCAGGTTGTCGCTGCCGATGTCTCAGACCGCCCTTCTTTTACACTAATTTTCCTTCAATCTCCAAAAGGAAGCCTTTGTTCAAACCCAACGCTCTCACAATTCTAAAGTCAATCATTTTGAGTTGTCACTCACCCAAGTGCTGAATAAACAAAACACATCGTCGTTCCTTATCAGACTAGGGAGTTCTTAATTATGTTGCTTGTTCATATTTTTATTCTCATCATACAGTTCCTTAGCAAAATGGCTGTTCCCAGACACTTTATCTTCTCACGGCTATACTGCCTACCCATGTAGTTACTCACAGCTCAGTTCTTATCAGATGTCCATCACGTGACCATTTTCACTGTGTTTCTTTGTTCTTCTGTTCATACGGTCATAAGAGATAAGAGTAAAATTAGGCCATTCGGCCCATCAAGTCCCCTGCCATTCAATCATGTTCCCAGGGTTTAGCTTAGTGTCTCCAGCTTGTAGCATCCTCCCAAATCCTGTCGGGATACTTGACATCCAGTCCCAGGCTATATATTCCCTCCTTTCATCCATTGAGCGTTTAGCGAATTGGATCACACTGAACCTTGGCCATATCATCTCACACACATAAATATCTGAGTCTTTGCCATGTTACAATTTCCTACAAAGCATAGCCATGCAAATAGTAATTAAGATTATTATGCTACTCTTAAAGCATTATTTCCCTCATCTTTTACCTTATCTACGTATACATGTCTGACCCTGCTTGTTGCCTATATAATTTGTCTGTTCTCACTTGTTCTCACTTGTTCTCTAACATTTAATGCTGATAAATGTGAGGTGCTACATTTGGCAGCACAAATCAAAATAGGACGTACATGGTAAATGGTAGCGAATTGAGGAATGCAGTTGAGCAGAGGGATCGAGGAATAACTGCATAGTTCCCTGAAGGTGGAATCTCATGTAGATATGGTGGTAAAGAAAGCTTTTGGTGTGCTGGCCTTTATAAATCAGAGCATTGAGTATAAAAGTTGGGATGTAATGTTAAAATTGTACAAGGCATTGGTGAGGCCAATTCTGGAGTATGGTGTACATTTCTGGTGGCCAAATTATAGGAAAGATGTCAACAAAATAGAGTACAGAGGAGATTTACTAGAATGTTGCATGGGTTTCAGCACCTAAGTTACAGAGAAAGGTTGAACAAGATAGGTCTTTATTCTTTGGAGCGCAGAAGGTTAAGGGGGGACTTGATAGAGGTCTTTAAAATTATGAGAGGGATAGACAGAGTTGACGTGGATAAGCTTTTTCCATTGAGAGTAGGGAAGTTTCAAACAAGACTTGAGAATTAAGGGACAAAAGTTTAGGGGCAACATGAAGGGGAACTTCTTTACTCAGAGAGTGGTAGTTGTGTGGAATGAGCTTCCAGTGGAAGTGGTGAAGGCAGGTTCGTTTTTATCATTTAAAAATAAATTGGATAGGTATATGGACTGGAAAGGAATAGAGGGTTACGGTCTGGGTGCAGGTAGATGGGACTAGGTGAGAGTAAGTGTTCGGCACGGACTAGAAGGGCCGAGATGGCCTGTTTCCGTGCTGTAATTGTTACATGGTTATATGGTTTATATATTTGTTCTTTCTGATTTTTGATTACGTTTCTGCAGGCACAGTTCCATGTTTAGCTTTTTCTCTATTCCCACTTTTCAATGTCTAAACATCATCAATACATGCATTTGATATATTAAAATTTAAACCATCATGATGATAGCTATGTGGGAGGGAGTCCTTACCCACGGGTGAATTTGTACATTTGCACCCGAGTTCAAAATATTATGCGACTAGCTGGTTTCCTTAATTTTTTTAATATTCAACTCAATTTCTCCAGTGTGCTGGATGACAATGAATGTACTGGGGGCATTAATCAGCTGTTTCTTAATCCATTGTAAATTCTCAGGCAGGAGCCTAACTTCAGTACAGGTTCACAACCTTTTATCCGAAAACCTTGGGACCAGACACTTTTCGGATTTCAGAATTTTGCGGATTTCGGAATGGAAGATTTTTTGCGTAGATTTTAACATTTTTTAGATAAAACATTACAGGGGACCGACCGGGTGGCTCAGTGGTAGAGTGCTCGGCTCGTGGCCGCAAGGTTGCGAGATTGCGCCTCGGTCCCGGCAGTTACTCGGTGGGGGAGGTAGCACTCTCTTGTCACCCTAGCGGGGCTACATGGCCTTAGGTGGCCTAGCTCGGGGATTCTTGAATCCCCCGAATAAATAATTTATAAAAAAAGATAAAATATTAAGTAAAACTTTAAACATAAACTGGCTCAAACTAAGCTAAACACATGAAAATATACTTACATGCAGTAGCCAGTCCGATGATTTTCAGGGCCCTCTTATCATGAAATGTGGAACTCCAGCGTCGGGTGAAACAGTTCCTCAGCGGCTTGGAAAGTCTGGAGCGTCTGCCTCCTCCCCGGAAACCGGAGACCGGGGCACTCGTAGCCCTCAGGCCGCGCCGGTTGGAGCTCCGACCCCGGCGAACTCGATCCCTGGCTCCGCGGCGCTCCAAATCCAGCGCCGCCCGCGGCCGGACGCCCGCAGCCCCAGCTCTGCGATGTTGGGAGTCGGCGGCCACAGCGTTCCGGAGCTTACCGCACGGCGACCTGGTAAGGCATTGCCCGCTCCCCGCTGGTATCCCAGCGCTGTGCCGCCGCCACCGCCGAAGCTGTAGTCCCGGCTGGCCCCGACAGGAAACACCGCTCCATTTTCGATGGTAGGCCGCGAGGACGGGGCGAAGAAGCAGCTTGGAGGGATGCTGCCTCTCCGACCAGGTAGGGGACTAAGAATTAAAGTTTCCCCCTTTCCCCCCCCCCCCCACCACATAAAAGACCTCCAAACTAACTGACTAACATTTAAGCAATGATTTACAGATGTTTAAGTAGCTACAGTAGTACAGACCTGGGTTGACCGTGGGTCATTTCGGGTCAAGTTTGGCGCCAAACGCGAGCTTTGGTGTGCAAGCGACATCCTGGAAAAAATGTTTGGTTTTCGGAGCTTTTCCGAATTTCGGATTAAAGGATGTGAACCTGTAATATATTTTTGGAAGTATTTGCCTAAATCTTCCTTTATTCCCTCAGTAACTTCCATTGCGATTTCATTAATTTTGTGTGTATCAATCAACTGGATTTTACCAATTCTGGTGGGTATTCGCGGAATAATACAGAAGGTTGTATTAGTAATAGGATTGAACACTACCCCTTTAAAGAAGTGGTTATACAGTATTCTCCTTTTCCTCTATATGCAACCTTGGTGATGTCGACCCTCAATGCCCTAGCTTCCATTGTACAATTCAAATCTGCATTGCCTCAAATCCACATCGAGCTTCTTCATTGGCATATACAAGGTATGGACAGACATCAATCCCGTCATTGGCTAAATTCTCCATTTGTTCATCTTTAATCCAAGAGGCAACTCTTCCTTGGCTAACCTGCTCAAGATATTCTCTGAGTTGTTCCAGCATCCAATTCCTATAAACACTACATAGGGTCCTGTTTTGCTGGAGCTCGTTATCTTTAGTCTTCTCCCTTATGATCTGATTCATGGTTTTCGCATGGCTTTCTAGAACTTTGACCACTTGTTCCTCTGCCCAATTTCCCTGTATATTCCCTTCTGAATCTAGCTTATTATTATTATTCAATATTGACAAAACGTGCTTGACTTTCTGAGTTCAGCCTCTTCGTTTGCTATCTAGATTTTCCAGATCTAGGGCATTGACAGTGGATATCCCAGGACTGTAAGCTGTGCCGACATTAATTATACCTCTTCTCATACAGTCTTAACTTTGAGCTTTTAATAATTTCACCCTACTTCTTGTTCAAGCAATGTTTGTGTCAATCGAATATATATGTCCCGGATTAGAGTTGGACACCATTCTGTATACCTGTGATATCCAACACAATGGGTACCAGTTCATGATGTATGTTATCGTATAGGACTTTACCTGTTCCTTTTAAGATTAACCCATTTTGTGGTCCCTCCTTTGTATCGGGACACATTTCGCAGTGAACAGGAGTCATTGAAGAGGTGGAAGGGGTGGCTGAAGGTTCAGCTGTGGTCTAAACCGTGTCATTCCTTGAAGGAAAACCTTCAACCCATTTGCTAAACGTGTCAATGATTGCCAGAATATACTTGTATCCGCCCTAGTATGGTGGCAGCGGGCCAATGTAATCTATCTGTAAGTTTGTCCAGGGTCCGTTCACTGGTCTGGTATGCCTAAGTTCTCCCTTGTTAGCATAATGATCAGGGTTATTCTGGACACACAGTACTATCCACATAGTACTTTATGTCCTTGTCCATGTTTGGCCACCAGCACAAGCTTTTAATTCTCCCAGAGGTTGCTTCAACCCCTTGGTGTCCCATAACATGGTGGCATTGGTATAATATTTGATTACGATCTTGGGTGGGTACCACATACCATCCATTCTTAAGGACAAGTCCATCCTCTACTTGTATCTTGGTCTTCCAGTTGCCAGATAAAACTGGGTATGCTGCGTCTCGCATTTGTTTTAGTTCACTGTCTGTCATTTGAGCCTGTATCAGACCTTCAATCTTAGTCTGAGTGATTGCGACTGCATCTAACTGTGTACATATTGGTGGTTGCCATGCCTCTCCTAACTTTGCCAATTCATCTGCTCGTATATTCCCTGCAGGGGAACATTTGTGGTATGCTTTTACTTTAATGCCCCTGTCCCACTTAGGAAACCTGAACAGAGGCTCGAGAGCCGTTGGAGTGGTTGCGGAGGGAGGAGCTACACCCGAGCGGTAGGGATAAAACCCGAGCGCGGGGCTTGTTGCTTACAGAGGCCCGAGAGCCGTTGGAGTGGTCGCGGAGGGAGGAGCTACACCCGAGCGGTAGGGATAAAACCCGAGCGCGGGGCTTGTAGATTACAGAGGCCCGAGAGCCGTTGGAGAGGTCGCGGAGGGAGGAGCGGAACCCAAATCTGCAACGTTCCAAGTTCCACTCGCACTTCAAAAACAAGTGGGCTTGAGGAAGCCGCTGATTGGTGGAAGCTGACAAGAGGGAGCAGCTGATTGAGAGTCAGATCCCTGCTGATTGTACTGTATTGTGACAGTTTGTTTTGTATTGTATCCAGGGTAAGAGGGGAGTATGAGGGCCAGGGCAGTTTGCTGTTCTGGATGTCAGATGTGGGAGGTCACGGAATCTGACAGCCTTACAGACGTCCACATCTGCGCCAGGTGCGTCGAGATGGGGCTCCTAAGGGACCGTATTAGGAACCTGGAGCAGCAGCTCGATGACCTCCGTCTGGTCAGGGAGAGCGAGGAAGTCATTGAGAGGAGTTACAGGGAGGTGGTCACTCCAAGACCACAGGAGGCAGGCAAGTGGGTCACGGTTGGGAGAGGCAAGGGGCACAGGCAGGGACTAGAGAGTACCCGGTGGCTGTACACCTTGACAATAAGTACTCCTGTTTGAGTACTGTTGGGGGGGACAGCCTAACTGGAGGTAGCGACAGCGGCCGGGCCTCCGGTACAATGACCGGTCCTGTTGCTCGGAAGGGTAAGGAAAAGAAGAGGACGGCAATAGTAATAGGGGACTCTGTAGTTAGGGGGTCAGACAGGCGATTCTGTGGACGCAGTCGGGAGACCCGGATGGTAGTTTGCCTCCCTGGTGCCAGGGTCTGGGATGTGTCTGAACGTGTCCAAGATATCCTGAAATGGGAGGGAGAGGAGGTCGTGGTGCATATAGGTACCAATGACATAAGTAGAAAAAGAGAAGAGGTCCTGAAAGGAGAATTTAGGGAGCTAGGAGGAGAGTTAAAGAGAAGGACCGCAAAGGTAACAATCTGGGGATTACTGTCTGTGCCACGCGACAGTGAGAGTAGGAATGGAGCGAGGTGGAGGATAAATGCGTGGCTGAAGGATTGGTGCAGAGGGCAGGGATTCAAGTTTCTGGATCATTGGGACCTCTTTTGTGGAAGGTGCGACCTGTACAAAAAGGATGGGTTACACTTGAACCCGAGGGGGACCAATATCCTGGCGGGGAGATTTGCAAAGCCTATTGGGGAGACTTTAAACTAGAACGGTTGGGGGGGAGGGACTCAAATAGAGAAAGCTAGTAGACAGTGTGTGAGGCAGGAGGCAGAGAAGGAAAGCACTCAGACCCAACATGTAGGGGGGAAAGAAGAAAACAATAATAAACAGAGAATAAGAGGTGGTGAGGTTCTTAAATGGGTGAGCAGAGAGACAGAGGGGTGTAAAATGGGGGTGGAAGCAATAGGTAGCATGGTGAAAAGTAAAAGTGGCAGGCAGACAAATCCAGGGCAAAAATCAAAAAGGGCCACTTTTCAACATAATTGTAAAAGGGGTAAGAGCGTTGTAAAAACAAGCCTGAAGGCTTTGTGTCTCAATGCAAGGAGCATTCGTAATAAGGTGGATGAGTTGAATGTGCAGATAGCTATTAATGATTATGATATAGTTGGGATCACGGAGACATGGCTCCAGGGTGACCAAGGCTGGGAGCTGAACATCCAGGGATATTCAATATTCAGGAGGGATAGACAGAAAGGAAAAGGAGGTGGGGTAGCGTTGCTGGTTAGAAAGGAGATTAACGCAATGGAAAGGAAGGACATTAGCTTGGAGGATGTGAAATCGGTTTGGGTAGAGATGCGAAACACTAAGGGGCAGAAAACGTTAGTGGGTGTTGTGTGCAGGCCACCGAACAGTAGTAGTGAAGTTGGGGATGGCATCAAACAGGAAATTAGAAATGCGTGCAACAAAGGTAAAACAGTTATAATGGGTGACTTCAATCTACATATAGATTGGGTGAATCAAATTGGCAGGGGTGCTGAGGAAGAGGATTTCTTGGAATGTATGCGGGATAGTTTTCTAAACCAACATGTAGAGGAACCAATGAGAGAGCAGGCTATTCTAGACTGGGTATTGAGTAATGAGGAAGGGTCAGTTAGCAGTGTTGTTGTGCGTGCCCCCTTGGGCAAGAGTGACCATAATATGGTTGAGTTCTTCATTAGGATGGAGAGTGACATTGTTAATTCAGAAACAATGGTTCTGAACTTAAAGAAAGGTAACTTTGAGGGTATGAGACGTGAAATGGCCAAATTGACTGGCAATTAATTCTAAAAGGGTTGACGGTGGATACGCAATGGAAGGCATTTAAAGACTGCATGGATGAACTACAAAAATTGTTCATCCCAGTTTGGCAAAAGAATAAATCAGGGAAGATAGTGCATCCGTGGATAACAAGGGAAATCAGGGATAGTATCAAAGCAAAAGATGAAGCGTACAAATTAGCCAGAAAAAGCAGCATACCAGAGGACTGGGAGAAATTCAGAGACCAGCAGAGGAGGACAAATGGCTTAATTAGGAAAGGTAAAATAGATTATGAAAGAAAACTGGCAGGGAACATAAAAACTGACTGCAAAAGTTTTTATAGATATGGGAAGAGAAAGAGATTAGTTAAAACAAATGTAGGTCCTTTGCAGTCAGAAACTGGTGAATTGATCATGGAGAACAAGGATATGGCGGACCAATTGAATAACTACTTTGGTTCCGTCTTCACTAAGGAAGACATAAATGATCTGCCGGAAATAGCAGGGGACCGCGTGGTCAAAGGAGATGGAGGAACTGAGTGAAATCCAGGTTAGTCGGGAAGTGGTGTTGGGTAAATTGAATGGATTAAAGGCCGATAAACCCCAGGGCCAAATAGGCTGCATCCCAGAGTACTTAAGGAAGTAGCTCCAGAAATAGTGGATGCATTAGTGATAATTTTTCAAAACTCTTTAGATTCTGGAGTAGTTCCTGAGGTAACCCCAATTTTTAAGAAGGGAGGGAGAGAGAAAATGGGGAATTACAGGCCAGTTAGTCTAACATCGGTAGTGGGGAAACTGCTAGAGTCAGTTATTAAAGATGGGATAGCAGCACATTTGGAAAGTGGTGAAATCATTGGACAAAGTCAGCATGGATTTATGAAAGATAAATCATGTCTGACGAATCTTATAGAATTTTTCGAGGATGTAACTAGTAGAGTGGATAGGGGAGAACCAGTGGATGTGTTGTATCTGGACTTTCAGAAGGCTTTCGACAAGGTCCCACATAAGAGATTAGTATACAAACTTAAAGCACACGGTATTGGGGGTTCAGTATTGATGTGGATAGAGAACTGACTGGCAAACAGGAAGCAAAGACAGGCAGTGACTAGTGGGGCACCGCAAGACTCAGTGCTGGGACCCCAGCTATTTACAATATATATTAATGATCTGGATGAGGGAATTGAAGGCAACATCTCCAAGTTTGCGGATGACACTAAGCTGGGGGGCAGTGTTAGCTGTGAGGAGGATGCTAGGAGACTGCAAGGTGACTTGGATAGGCTGGGTGAGTGGGCAAATGTTTGGCAGATGCAGTATAATGTGGATAAATGTGAGGTCCGGAAGTGGCGGCGCTGTGAAACGGCTGCGGCTTGCCTGCAGTCTGTCTGTTTTTACTTTTTTGTGTTGTTTTTTTTGTCTTGTTCAGTTAAAGTTTTGGTTATTAGGTTGTGTTATGTGTGGGGAGGGGGGTGTGAAACAGGGCTTTCTGTCTCTCCCTTCGGGGGAATGCGACTTTCTTGTCGTATCCCCCTTCTCTTCCCCCGTCTGAGCTGAGGCCTAATGGCGGAGCTGGCGGCCTCCAATCTACGACCGACCTCGAGGATCCGGAGGTAGAGCCAGCCAGGACTTACCAACGCGAGGCTGCCCGTCTTCGAGCTGCGGCGGCGTTCGGGCAGCGGCTCGACTCGGCGCTCCGGTGAGGGTGGACGGCGCGGGGCTGAGACACTCCTGTGAGGGCGGTCCGGCTCCCGGCTGGAAGGTGCTCCCGTGTGGGCGGCCTGGTGTTGGGCTGGAAGGCGCTCCCGTGTGGGCGGCCCGGCTCCCGGCTGGAAGGCGCTCGCGTGTGGGCGGCCCGGTGCGGGGCTGAGACGCTCCCGTGTGGGCGGCCCGGCTCCCGGCTGGAAGGCGCTCCCGTGTGGGCGGCCCGGTGCGGCGCTGAGACGCTCCCGTGAGGGTGGCCCGGTGCGGGGCTGGAAGGCGCTCCCGTGTGGGCGGCCCGGCTCCCGGCTGGAAGGTGCTCCCGTGGGGGCAGCCCGGTGCGGCGCTGAGACGCTCCCGTGTGGGCGGCCCGGTGCGGGGCTAAGACGCTCCCGTGAGGACGGCACGGCTCCCAGCTGGAAGGCGCTCCCGTGGGGGCAGCCCGGTGCGGGGCTGAGACGCTCCCGTGTGGGCGGCCCGGTGCGGGGCGGAGACGGTGCTCTGGCGGCGGCGACCTGAATCCGGGGCTCAGCCGCGGGCCAGTGGATGACATCGTCGGGAGCTCACGGGTCACAGGTTGAAGCCTGTTTTCCGGAGCTCCCGTGGCAACAACTGCGTCCGCTGGACTGGAGGGCGGCAGCTTCGACCACCCCCGGGCCGCGGAGCTTGAACCGCGGGACTGACTTGCCATCGCCCGGTGGGGTATCGTCTCAGCGCAGAGGGAGAAGAGGAGGGAAGAGACAGCAACCCTAAGACTTTTGCCTCCACCACAGTGAGGAGGTGCTTGGTGAACTCGCTGTGGTGGATGTTAATTTGTGTTTATTGTGTGTTGTTTATTATTACATGTATGGCTGCAGGCAACGACATTTTGTTCAGACCGAAAGGTCTGAATGACAAATAAAGGAATCAATTCAATTCAGGTTATCCACTTTGGTGGCAAAAACAGGAAAGTAGACTATTATCTAAATGGTGGCCGATTAGGAAAAGGGGAGATGCAACGAGACCTGGGTGTCATGGTACACCAGTCATTGAAAGTTGGCATGCAGGTGCAGCAGGCAGTGAAGAAAGCGAATGGTATGTTAGCTTTCATAGCAAAAGGATTTGAGTATAGAAGCAGGGAGGTTCTACTGCAGTTGTACAGGGTCTTGGTGGGACCACACCCAGAGTATTGCTTACAGTTTTGGTCTCCAAATCTGAGGAAGGACATTATTGCCATAGAGGGAGTGCAGAGAAGGTTCACCAGACTGATTCCTGGGATGTCAGGACTTTCATATGAAGAAAGACTGGATAGACTCGGCTTATACTCGCTAGAATTTGGAAGATTGAGGGGTGATCTTATAGAAACTTACAAAATTCTTAAGGGGTTGGACAGGCTAGATGCAGGAAGATTGTTCCCGATGTTGGGGATGTCCAGGACAAGGGGTCTAAGGGGGAAATCCTTTAAGACTGAGATGAGAAAAACATTTTTCACACAGAGAGTGGTGAATCTCTGGAACTCTCTGCCACAGAGGGTAGTTGAGGCCAGTTCATTGGCTATATTTAAGAGGGAGTTGGATGTGGCCCTTGTGGCTAAAGGGATCAGGGGGTATGGAGAGAAGGCAGGTACGGGATACTGAGTTGGATGATCAGCCATGATCACATTGAATGGCGGTGCAGGCTCGAAGGGCCGAATGGCCTACTCCTGCACCTATTTTCTATGTATCTATGAAACCTCTGGAGACTTTGCGCCCCACCCAAGGTTTCCGTGCGGTTCCCGGAGGTTGCAGGTGGTTGCCGGAGGTTGCAGGTAGTGGAAGCAGGTAGGGAGACTGACAAAAACCTCCGGGAACCGCACGGAAACCTTGGGTGGGGCGCAAAGTCTCGAGAGGTTTCCGTTCAGGTTTCAGTGGGACAGGGGCATAACAATACCACAATTTTGTCCTTGGGCTTTGTGAATGATGTATTTGAGAAGGGTGGCAGATTGTAAAGGTTTACTGTCCACTGACACAAAACCCCTCGCTTCCCATAGTGGCAGAAACTCAGTTAGGCTGTTACATACATACATGCTGTCTGAGTATATATGTCAACTGGTGGGGGAAACTTGTCAGGGTGGCTAACCACATATGTTACTGCTGCCAGCTCAGCATTCTGAGCACGCATTCTAGCTGGTGGTTTTAAAGCTAGTGCCACATTCTATCTTGCTAATTCCATCGACAAAAATGTTTAAAGTGGTCTTATTTCTATTCTCCCTATTCTCTGTATCACGTGGTTGTTTTCCCCGCAGCCTCCCCCCATTCTGTTTTGGCACGAATGGTCCCTTGGGATAATTTGCTGTCCACACTTGGCACTCGTGGTGCTCTCTGTTGTAATTAAGGTTGTCTGCAAGAAAGGTAGGAAGTTTAATGCGCTTCACGGTTATATCGCGACCTTGCAGTAACAAGGCGATTTGCCAGGCGATTCAGGCTAATCGTTCCAACTTTGATTAGTCCATCCAATAGCAACTGGAGAGGTGTATGTTCTGTGAGAACTATTAAAAAATTGAGACCAATTATATGTGTAAAATGTTATATTGCCCAAAAGACCGCTAAAAGACATCGCTCACAAATCGAAAATCCCTGTTCTACTGGAATTAGTTGTCGGGATGCATATGCAACTGGTCCAAGTCTTCCGTGGCATTCCTGCAAGAGGACCGCTGAGATAGTTAAATTGGTTGCTGCAATTTCTAGTGCAAAAGGCAGGGTTGGGTCTTGTACTTGCAAAGCTGGGGCCTTAACCAGGGCTTGCTTCAGGTCCCCAACAGCCTGTGTGTGCTGCTCGGTCCATACCCATGCAGCATCCTTTTTCAAAAGCCCCGACAACGGGGAGACTTTGGTGGAGAAACCATCAATATGGTTTCTGCAATACCTAACCAATCCTAGCAAGGATCTAAGTGATTTCATATTTATGGGGAGTGGTAGTTGCAAAATTGTTTCAACGCGTTTCCTTTCAATCTCCCTTTTCCCATAGGTTACTATCATACCCAAATATCTAACTCGTGGCTTCATAATCTGGACTTTTTTAGGATTAACTTTAAGTCCCAGAGAAGTTGAGGAATTGAAGGTGTTGAGGAGTTGAGGAGTTGAAGGTGTTCTCCCCTGGTGTTTGTTTGTAGTTACAGATCATCCACATACTGAATTAGAGACACTGGTTTTGGGAAACTATTAAGCCTGTGTGCCAACCTATGGAAAATTAAGGGAGAGTTATGAAATCCTTGGGGCAAACAAGTCCAGGTGTACTGTTGCCCCTGAAATGTGAAGGCATTTTATTGGTATTCCTGCTTCAAAGGGCTAGAACAGAATCCATTACTGATGTTTAAGGCAGTATAGTACTGAGCCGATGGGGTTTTGCCGCATCATTGTTTCAGGACAGGTTGCTACCGTAGATGCAGTCAGTGAAGTGATTTTATTCAACTCCCGGTAATCGATTGTTAATCGCCAAGAACCGTCTGACTTCCAAACTGGCCAAATAGGTGAGCTATTGGTTGATGCCTCTGGGCGCAGTGTAACAAACCTGTTGTAACAAACTGGGTATTACCTCTTTGTGATTTCCCCTTCTGCTAGTTTGGGAACACATACAGTTTCTGTGGTTTTGGATCGGGGCCATCAACAACCACTTCACTCTTCATCTGCCCACAGTTATGTTTATGAGTGGCGAATACAGCTACATGCCGACTAACAGTCTCTTGCATCCTCAGACATATCTGCAGGTTTAACCCACAACTCCCCAGTTGTACAGATTCTATCAGTGTATGTCCCAACTGGGACTTCTGCAGGTACCTCAGATACCTCCTCAAGGTATGCCTACTTTGAAGAAGTTCTCCTCCTCCTCCCCGCCTCCCCCCACCCCCTATCAGTCTGAAGAAGGGTTTCGGCCCGAAACGTTGCCTATCTCCTTCGCTCCATAGATGCTGCTGCACCCGCTGAGTTTCTCCAGCATTTTGTGTACCTCAGAGACTTTGCCCATTTGTCAATTACAGCAAATGGATCAAATGATAATTTGTTTGTGCTCTGCCTCTGGGTACAATTCGACTAATATAGCTGGGTGATGACTAACTAATTTCCCAGGTTAAAATCTACAGGGTCAGTCTCAAATCCTTTCTGTGAGTGGCCTGTGAAGCCACTCAAAATGATTGTCCGTTTGCTGTGCCATGATGGTCCTCTTCCTTTGATTGTGTTAAGGGTTTTACGGGAGCCTCCAGTATCCCATGTGAGGCCTCTCACATCACCGTCTACGAGAGGTTGTCCCATTCCATCCCGTTTGGCACTACAAACCCATGTTGGAGAGGCCTGACACCGTCATGCATTTGGGCTAGTGCCCGGGAGTTGAGGATACAACGTTAACACTACCCGTCCCTGTCAAAGGTGCCATTTAAAAAAATTATTATACAAATACTTTTATTCAAAAAATAAAAATAAACATAGAGTATTAACACAATCAAAGACAGCCTATGTTGACAGTTTTACAAACAAATTAATGTAACGCCAACTTTATCAACAAAACACTCAATCTCCCGTGGCGACCAGCGTTCATGGAAGGCCTCAAGAGTCCCCGTGGACACCGCGTGTTCCCTCTCCAGGGACACGCGGGCACGGACGTAGGCCCGGAAAAGGGGCAGGCAGTCAACCCCGGTGCGGCCATCGACTACCCGCTGCATGGACCCACGAATGGCCATCTTGGCCAGGCCCAGGAGCAGACGGACAGGGAGATCCCTCCCGACCTTGCCACACCCCCCCCCCCCCGCCCCCCCTCTGTACTGGGTGCCCAAATATCAGGAGTGTGGGGCTAAAATGTAGCCAAAACATGAGGAACTGCCCCTTCAGATAGTTGAACGGGCTGCATGTACAAATGGAACACGGTCTCTCCACACACACGCCTCTCCTCGATACCCACCGTGACAGGGTGAGGACCGGCCACCGTCGCAGCCACAACACCCCCCTCCCCCTGTGGAGCAACGCCCTGGCTGAAGGTGACCAGATTCCTGGCTTTAAGTATCTATATTACTAAAAGTCTGATCTTGACAGCTTTTGGCATACTGTGCTGTGATTTCCGAGAGAACGCCGCCACCAACGGCCGTCATTTTTGGCCACCTCATTCAGAGCCCCCCACCACCTTCCTGGACCAGAGGATTTTTCCCATCGATGAAAAATCAGAGAGATATTAATGTTTTTAAATAATTTGCCATTCTCTCTGCTGCCCCTGCGGGAGGGACTATAAAACCAGGAAGTGGTGTGCCTCACTCAGTCTCTGCAAGATGGAGGAAGCCAGAGGGTCATGTCTCTCTGAGCTTTGAATAATACTGAACACATGTCTACTCAACTGTGAGTGCCCTTAATGTGGTTTGAAAATGAAAATGGTTGCAAATGGTTGTTTGGGGGGTTTAGGTTGAAGTGAAAAGGCACTGCCTGCAAATGGTTATATTGTGGGGTTTGGGTTGAAGTGAAAAGGCACTGCCTGCAAATGGTTGTTTGGGGGGATGGGGTTGAAGTGAAAAGGCACTGCCTGCAAATTGGTGTTTGGGGGGTTTGGGTTGAAGTGAAAAGGCACGGCCTGCAAATGGTTGTTTGTCTAAACTTGACAACTTCCTGTTTGCACTATATTGATTTTAGATAAAACGCTACCACTTACGGCTGTGATTTTTGGCCATCTTACTCAGTCTACGTCCGCTCATCAGGTGCAGAGGATTCTTCCCATCAATAAAAAACAAAAGTGTTATTAGTGTTTTAAAAATGTTGAGAATCTCTCTCCTGTCAATCACGCCATGAAGGCCACACCTTTTCTGGTGGGAGGGGGAGGGATTATAAAACCCGGAAGTATGGGTGTGGCTCAGTCTCTGCATGATGGGGGAGGGAGAGGTCACGACTGTGTGAGCTGTGAATCAACTGAACACACTGAATGTCTACTGAACTGTGAGTGTGGTGTTTTGTTTAGTTTTATGGTGGTTTCACCCTGCTTGAAATAGTATGAAAATGCATTTGAATGTGGTGGCCTTGCACAAAATGCTATGAAACTGCATTTAAATGTGGTGTTGCACCCTGCATGAAATGATATGAAACTGCATTTGAAATTGGTGGATTTGCACCCTGCTTGAAGTGGTATGAAACTGCACTTGAACTTGGTGGCCTTGCACCCTGTTTGAAGTGGTTGGAAACCGCACTTGAATTCGGTGACCTTGCACCCTGCTTGAAATGGTAGGAAAATGGATTTTAATTTGGTGACCTTGCACTCTGCTTGAAATGGAATTTCAAGGAATAGCCGTGAATCAACTGCCAGCCCACCAGCCATGAGTGAGCTGCCAGCACATCAGGCTTGAGGGACTGAGCTGCCACCCCAATAATCCATTTGGCCCACAATGTCCATATTAGCCCTCTGGAGACCAGTAGTCCATGCAGCCAACAACACCCATACCAGCGCTCCAGAAAGCCCCCCCCCCCCACTGGCCACCAATATTGGAATTGGTGGAGAGGTGGAATATTGCGTCGGGGGACCAGCCCTCCCGTGTGAACATGGGACCCAACGGTCCCACTTAGTCCAGTATCTCGATAAAAGCCAGGTAACTCCCGCCCAGCGTGTCAAAGGTGCCGTTGGAATGGGAGCCTGTTCTGCTTCTCTGGTTCCTTCCAGTGATACATTTCGATGTTCTGTGCCTAGTCCCTGCTCTCGCGCACTCGAGCGAGGGGCTCGGCAATCTCCAGCATCGGGTCCCTCTCAACCACAATTGTAACACTTACTCTGATATTCCAATTGGCTCTCTGATATTGGTTTTCTCCCTCCTCTCTGCCAGGGATCTGTATGGGGGTGGTGGACCCCAGTAACCGTTGCCACCTCTACCTCTTCTCCTTTCCCTATTTTCCCATACTGGACCTTTGTCATCACAATACCCATGCTTCTGTTTTTTTGTCGGGTCTCTTGGGTCAAAGCTGTCGCATGCCTGTCTACTATCATGTGTGGAGTGTGTTACCAGGTCCATCTATTATCATAAGGTGCCTGTAAGTGTCACCAGTCCAGACCTGGTCCATATCTATCTTCTATACTATTACTAAAACTCTCATCTTGACCACTTCTGGTCTGCGTTGTAAATAAATTTGCGCAAAAACACTACCTTATATCGCAAGGATTTTTTTGCTATCTTACTCACCGTTCTCTGCTCCGAGCGCCCCAAGTTTTGTTCTGATCGGTGGAATATTAGAAAAGTCATGAAGGTTTAAAAAATCGTGACATCAGCAGATTGGTCTTCTTGCCTGTCGGTCACCATGAAGGTAATGCCTCTTCTGGCACCCGCTGGAGAATAAAGCCCCGGAGGCGGGGCTGAGTCCACAAGCCCTGCGCCTGCTGTGAGTCCCCATTGCACCACCTCTAGTCCCCTGCGCTGGCTTCTGCCCCCCCCCCCGTAATACCGCAATCTCCCCAAGGCTCTTCCCCCATATTTTCTCCGCGCTCTCTGCCCCCCCACACCCCAAACCACCATCCCCCCCACACACCCCTCCCTTCCACACACCCCTCCCTTCCATATACCCCTCACAACCCTCCCCGTGCTCACATACCCCCCCCCAGCTCTCCCCTCCCTCCCTGCGTCTTTACTGCAGCTGCGGGTGGCTCTGGATGGCCCAACCCAGCCCGGCCCAGCCTAGCCAGCGCCGAGTAAAAGCGGAGATTCCCGGCGGAGGAGAATGACTAACCAAGCGACCAGAACCCGCCTTGAGTTCTCATCGCACCCCCAACCCCTTCCCCTCCGGTCCCCCTCGCTGGCTCCTGCCCCCCTCCCCCGTAATACCGCATCTGCCCCATGGCTCTTCCCCGTCATTTCTCCGAGCTCTCTCCCCCCCCGGCCCCACACTCCTCCCCCACACCTCTCCGCCCCGGCCTCACACTCCTTCCCCCACCCCCACACCCCTCCCTTCCACACACCGCTCACAACCATCCCCCTGCCCACACACACCCCTCTCCCACACACCCCCCCTGCCCACACACACACACACCCTGCCCACACACCCCCCCTGCCCACACACACCCCTCTCCCACACACACCCCCTGCCCACACACACCCCTCTCCCACACACCCCCCCTGCCCACACCCCCCCCTGCCCACATACACCCCTCTCCCACACACCCCCCCTGCCCACACACACCCCTCTCCCACACACACCCCCTGCCCACACACACCCCTCTCCCACACACCCCCCCTGCCCACACCCCCCCCTGCCCACATACACCCCTCTCCCACACACCCCCCCTGCCCACACATACTCCCCCCAAACACCCCTCACCCCCTACCCACATCCCCTCTTCCCACACATACCCCCCACAACCCCCCCCCCCACACATCCCTCTCCCCCAAAACCGCCCTCCCACAACCCCCATCCCCCCAACAACCCTCCCTCAACAATCCCTCCCCCCACCCACACCCCCCCTCCCTCCCACACAACCCCTCCCTCCCCGACACCATGCTCCCCCACAACCCCAACCCCGCCCCTCCCCCACAAACCCCCCTCCCCCACAAACCCCCCTCCACACAACCCCTTCCCATTAAAATAAAATAAAAAATCGTTAAAATAAAAATGAAAAGGTAATTAAATTATCATGTAGGCTAGCCGTAAATGAAAAAACGTTCAAATTAAGGATGTTTCATTCTAAATATATTTAATATAAAATAATTATGAATAATTTAAATCAAATTTATGACAGAAATTGACATTGTTGCGGGAAATTAACTTTGAATTCAGATTACGTAGAGGTTGTTAGTGTTGCACAGTGCGGGGTAGCTGACCTCCAGAATCACATCGCTGGTTATCCATGCACATGGAACCGGTAGCGGCAAGTGTATTCTGGATCGCCCCATTTGTTATGCACCCGCAGTTCAGTGAATTTGTAAACGGCAGCATCTTTATTCTACAAAGCAAAAAAAGACGACAGATCAGGGAACCTGTGCATCAGTATGAAAGTACTGTAGGCAGGGGAGAAAATGGATTAGCTACAAATCGACTTAAAACATCCTGCTGATCATGGATTTCAGGACATTCTATTCAATTACATACAGCATTGATAACAAGCATTTTATCATGGAAAAGGTCGATGCTTTCGAGGTATGAGAAGAATATGGATCTCAAATGACAGCAGGAAATACTGGGAGCAACAGCTTTACTCCATGTAGCATCGTGGATGGGGAGAGAACAAGCTTATTTACACAGACTTGTTTTGTGGCAACTGACAAATTGTGAATAAAGTGGCCATGAAAAATAAACCTCTTGTGGAAAGATAAAATGCTGGAGTAACTCAGTGGGTCGGCAGCATTCCTGGACCTGCCTGACCTGCTGAGTTACTCCAGCATGTTGTGTCTTTCCTCGGTAAACCAGCATCTGCAGGTTCTTGTTTCTACAATCTGTAATCTGGATTGGTTCAGCAAGTTTGAAACTTGTAGATGCTTCAAGCAGATCAGCCACTGATCCAGCTCTCCTCGGTTTCCCTATCTTTGCATCTGAAAACATGTTTATCCTTGACCAGATGGCATGAATGGTCAATTAAAAAAAGTATCTCTGCGCACCTGCTGCCTGACACAAGTATTTTTGGCATTGTGTTTCAGTCCTCCATCACCTGCAGATTTGCAATTTTCTATTTGTAACTTGTCATTTGTTCCAGACAATACGATATTTCCGATACTACGAGTCTGAAGAAGGGCCTCGACCTGAAATGCTTCCCATTCCTTCTCTCCAAAGATGCTGCCTGTCCCACTGAGTTACTCCTGCATTTTGTGTTCATCTTCGGCATAAAGCATCTGCAGCATCAGCATTTCCTTCTTACACAATGCGCTATTTGCAAATCACAAACTCCTGACATACTTGCCAAATATATTTAATCTTCAGCAAAAGACACATGTGAGAGAACTTACTGACAGTCCATCTGATCCCTTAGGTCAGATCTTACAGCCAAGACCCATGAGCATTACTGAAGGGGGCTGCAAATCTGTTCAGTTGTGAAAGGATCAGCTGCCAGCAAGATTGGGGGAAGGGGGTTGGACAAGCATCTACAATAGAGCCTCCATTGTAAGTCTGAGCTGATCAGTGGCGCAGGAACAGGAATGATTGGGGTTAGATCTTGGAGATCAAGAGGCCAGTACAGGGCCTACCTTAGGTTCCAACCAGTGTTGCATTGTGAAGGTAGAAAGAAATTGTGGAGAACAATACATCCAGAATGAAGGAGCTCGGGGAAATTAGCATCAGTAAAACAAAAAAGCATTGGAGGAAATAAAGTAACAAAAGATGATAAATCCCCATGGCTGGACAAACTACATCTTAATATTTTGAAAGATGGCTACAGCAACAGTGGTTGTCATCTTTCAAAATTCCATAAATTGTAGATCTTTTCCCACAAAACAGAAGGTAGCAAACTACAGAAAGGAGGGAGATTAAAATAATGGAAAGTTACAGATCAATCTGTCTTTTAGAGTTATGGAAAATAATGTAATCTATTAATACAGAAGTAGTAACATGATGCTTAAAATAAATAGGCTGGGTAGGGTCAAGATTGATTTTCAATGGTAAATGTTTGACAAATACATTCACGTTTTTTTTAAGGTTTAACTAGCAGGGGTAAGATGGTGTGTATTTAGACTTTCAGAAAGTGTCCAACTAAGTCCCATTCATAATTTGGACGAAGGGATCAAAATGTATAGAAGTTTGCTAACCAAAGCAGAGTGGCTGTGTGAGCTGAACAGGATTAGGAGAGGCTTCTTTGGATAATGACAGGTTAAATGAATGAGCAGGGACATGCAATATCATGCAGAAAAATGGTTGGCAGAAACACAAAAAGTATGTTGTTTATGACGCAGTATCCTGGACACGATCAACTTGGTTGAACGTCTGTGGCAATGCCCCAAAAGAAGAAAGAATGACAACACCCTGCAAAGACCAATGCGGAGACCACATCAGATGCACAACGGGGACAATCACAGTAAATACTGCAGTTTCCATAGTAAAAGGGATTTCAAGACACTGCAGGAAAACAGCACCGTGCAGAATTTCAAGCTTTAGTTGCCTTCACTGGAGTTCATCGCCATTCACTCACTGATGGCTCCTGGATCATGTGATTGATATTTGCCACCTTGATCTCCATTACTGGAATGAATCAGCTTGGCATTCTATAAAGCCTTTGCCTGAAGCAAATATGGTTTAAGTGAGAAAAGGGTGGCACGGAGGCGCAGCGGTAGAGTTGCTGCCTTACAACTCCGGGTTCCAGAGTTTGTACATTCTTCCCGTGGGTTTTATAGACAATAGATAATAGACAATAGGTGCAGGAGTAGGCCATTTGGCCCTTCGAGCCAACACCCCCATTCAATGTGATCATGGCTGATCATTTTCTCTGAGATCTTCGGTATCCTTCCACACCAAATACTGGTTTGTAGGTTAATTGTGTTGGTATAAATGTAATTTGTCCCTCGTGTGGGTCTTGTGAGTCTGTGGAATTCTCTGCCATGGAGGGCGCTTCTCTGGAAACTTTCAAGAGAGAGCAAGATAGAGCTCTTGAAAATAGCGGAGTCAGGGGATATGGGGAGAAGGCAGGAGCAGGGTACTGATTGTGGATGATCAGCCTTGATCACATTGAATGGCGGTGCTGGCTTGAAGGGCTGAATGGCCTACTCCTGCACCTATTGTCTATTGATAGTGTTAGTGTGCAGGGATTCCTGGTCGCTGGTCGGTGCGGACTAAGGGCCTGTCCCACTTGGGCCGTCACTTACGCGACAGGCCGGTAGTGACGGTCGCGCGATGGTCCCGTGAGAGTCGCGCACATCATCATGCGCCTGCACAGCCGTCTGGAGTGCGTGACATCATTTGAAAATGGGCACAAAATGCAGGAGTAACTCAGTGAGGCCGGCAGCATTTCCAGAGAGAAGGAATGGATGATATTTTGGGTCGAGATCCTTCTTCAGTCTGAAAGAAGGGTCTTGACCCGACACGTCACCCATTCCTTCTCTCCAGAGATGCAGCTGGTCCCGCTGCGTTACTCCGGCATTTTATGTCTATCTAGAATCGTCTTGGCCCCGATCTGGGAGTAGAAGTGGGGGCGGATCCGGATCTGCAACAGCCGTGAGCCCCAGGCTGAGTTCGACGATCGTTTGCCTGCTTCTGCTGCTGTTGGAGGTGAGATGTTGCGTCGCGCCAGGGTCTTGGGCCTGTCCCACTTTGGCCGTCAGTTACGCGACAGGCCAGTGGCGCGCGAAGATTTCGTGCAGGACGAAGTCCACACTCCTCCACACCATGCGCCCGTCCCTGCGCTACCCACACGCTAGCAGGTCGCGTAAATGGCGCACGAAAGACAGCCAAGTGGGACCTGTTTCAGCACTGTATCTCTAAGCTAAACTAAAACATGGGTGAAGTCAGCACCAAAACTCAGAATCACAGTTCAAACACCAGTGAGCGCACTGGCAAATATTGGCACATGCCAGATTTTGGTTAACAGTTACTGCATAGCAACGTATATTTTTGTAAAAGATAGATAAATATTTGAGGCAAAGGAAAGTAAAAGCTTGCAGGGTTGTAGGATTGTTCCAGCAAAGAATCAATGATCCTGTATTCACTTCCATACCTGCACCTCAAACGTCTGGATTGAATCCCCTTCCTCATTATATGTATACTGTCCCAATAGGACCCCTTTGGCTTGAATGTATTCATCCAAGCCCTGTGAATAAGTAGAAATTAGCAAGCTTTACACACAGAAAATTACTCTCCAGTCACCCCAACAATTACACCAGCCTGGTGGAAGCAGGACTTTCACCCTTGCCTGGAAGAAAGCTTGGTTGAATATATAAAGTAATTTCATTTTAAACAGTCAATTGGAAAAATGTCATCACCTCATTTAGCACATGAAGTGAATCTGTACACAATCAAACAGAATGAAACGATGTCCTGCATGCGTAACATCAACTCTCATCTGTGCTAGAATCAGTGTGTTCCACCACAGGGGCCTCATCAGGCACCACTATCCCCACACAACTAGAGTGGAAGCAAGTCATCCTCAATCCTGAGAGAATACCACTGACGAATTGTTCACCCCCACTCAGGAAAGCACTTGGCATAAAAATTGTCCCTAGTATGTGTAGAAACATAGAAACATAGAAAGTAGGTGCGAGAGTAGACCACCAGGTCCGTCGAGCCCGCACCGCCATTCGCTCATGGCTGAACACTAAACAGACACACTTACCCACAAACAGTAGACACAAGACACAGAACACAAGACACTACCCTCCCCTTCATACCGCTATCACCCCTCTCCACCCCAAGAACCGCGTGATCTCCTGGGGGAGGCAAAAAAACGGATAAAAACCCAGGTCCAATTCGGGAAAAAAAATCCGGGAAATTCCTCTCCGACCCCAATCCAGGCGATCGACACTTGTCCAGGAGATCACTCAGGTCTCACTATACTAACCATACCTAGGTCCATATCCCTGCCCTCTCCCCGTAGCCCCTTATCCCCTCGGCAGCTAAAAAACCATCTATTCTAGACTTAAATATATTTAACGTTTCTGCTTCCACTGCTCCCTGGGGCAGTGAATTCCATAAATTAACCACCCTCTTGGTGAAGAAGTTCTTCCTCATCTCAGTTTTAAAAGAGCCCCCCCTTATTCTGCAACTATGTCCCCTAGTTCTAGTTTCCCCGATCATTGGGAACATCCTCGGTGCATCCACCCGATCAAGGCCCCTCACGATCTTATATGTTTCAATGAGATCGCCTCTCATTCTCCTAAACTCCAAAGAGTAGAGCTCCAGCTTACTTAACCTTTCCTCATATGTCAATCCCCTCATTGCAGGAATTAATCTTGTAAACCTTCGCTGCACTGCCTCCAGGGCTAGTACATCCTTCCTTAAGTATGGACCCCAGAACTGTACACAGTATTCCAAATGTGGTCTCACTAATACTGTGTACAGCTGCAGCAAGACCTCCGTGTTTTTATACTCAATCCCCCTAGCAATAAAGGCCAAAACTCCATTGGCCTTCCTGATTGCTTGCTGCACCTGCATACTGACCTTTAGTGATTCATGTACTAATACCCCTAGATCCCTTTGCGTTGCATTACAACGCAGCTCCTCCTCATTTAGAAAATAACTTGCCCTATCATTTTTTTTCCCAAAGTGAATGACTTCACATTTATTAGTATTAAATTTCATCTGCCAAGTTGTTGCCCACTCACCTAGCTTATCTATATCCATTTGCAGACTCTTCCTATCCTCCTCATCCCCAACTTTTCCTCCCATTTTTGTATCGTCCGCAAATTTTGATATATTACACTTGGTTCCCTCCTCCAAATCATTTATATAAATTGTGAACAACTGGGGTCCCAGCACCGACCCTTGCGGAACCCCGCTAGTTACCGGTTGCCATCCCGAGTATGAACCATTTATCCCCACTCTCTGCTTCCTATTTGTCAGCCAATCCTCTACCCATGCTAATATATTACCCCCAATCCCATAATTTTTTATTTTTAGCAATAGTCTCTTATGTGGCACCTTGTCAAAAGCCTTTTGGAAGTCCAAGTATACCACATCCACCGGTTCCCCTTTATCCACCCGGGTTGTTACTTCCTCAAAGAATTCGAGCAGATTCGTTAAAAAGGATTTCCCCTTCACAAAACCATGCTGGTTCTGTCCGATGAAGTCATGTTTATCCAAGTGCCCCGTTAGTGTTTCTTTAATAATTGTCTCTAACATTTTACCCACCACCGATGTTAGACTAACCGGTCTATAGTTACCCGCCTTCTGTCTACTTCCTTTTTTAAATATAGGTGTTACATTGGCCATTTTCCAATCCACTGGGACCGTTCCTGCCTCCAGGGAGTTTTGGAAAATTATCACCAATGCATCCACAATCCCCACCGCTATCTCCCTCAAGACCCTTGGATGTAATCCATCAGGCCCAGGGGATTTATCCTCCTTCAGTCTCATTAATTTCCCTAATACCACCTCCTTGGTGATCTTAATAGTATTTAGCTCCTCCATTCCTACCGCCCCCTGTTTATCCAGCGTTGGAATATTTTTTGTGTCTTCTATGGTGAAGACTGATACAAAATACTCGTTTAATGCCTTTGCCATTTCCATGTTCCCCACCAACAACTCTCCAGTCTCACCCTCCAATGGACCAACGTTCACCTTAGCCACCCTTTTTCTTTTTATATAGCTATAAAAACTCTTACTATTAGTTTTAATGTTGTTCGCTAAATTCCTTTCATAGTCTATTTTCCCCGTCTTAATTAATCTCTTAGTTATTCTTTGCTGACCTTTAAATGCTTCCCAATCCTCTACCCTCCCACTATCTCTGGCTACCTTATATGCCATTGCCTTCAGCCGAATACTATCCTTTATAGTTTTACTGAGCCATGGCTGATTGTTCTTACCCTTACCCCTTTTTTTCTTCATAGGAATAAATTTAGGGTTGTGTTAACTTTAATCTCATCTATTGGTTGTAAAGTTGCTTCATCATTGTATGAAGCTTTTGTGGTTAGCAGTGTTGAGGATTTGCAATAGTGACAAAACTCAGTGAAGACAGTGAAAACCCAGAATCACAGTTCAAACACCATTATGAGCAATTTGTGTAGCATGGAAGATTGAAGATTATATTAGTGGGCCTTCTATTTGAGGGATTATTGTTCTGGACTGTGAAATGGAATTTGCTCATTTTTAACAGAACTTGTTAATGTTATTGACGTGGATTGTGAGACCACTCGGGGCACTGAACATGGAATCCAATGTCCAAGAAAGCCTTGCCATGTTCAGCAGCAAGCTCCAGACAAACACCATGGTTCACAAACATACACTCATATTCAATACGTTTCACACACATAAACAGAGAAGTCTTGAGGGGCACTACTAATTGATCCACGCGGAGAAATTGATCTTGGAATATGCTTTATTCACTGATCCGGACAGCAAGCTCGATGGCAACAAAGCCTTGGGTGCCTTTAAATGACCAACAGTTCCCAGGATGAACCTCCGGCTGCAAGAGAGAATAAGAATACATTTTTTTTGAAAGATTCTTAGTTTAGTTTAGAGATACAGTGCGGAAACAGGAAATATTAACACTATCCTACCCACACTCAGGACAATTTTGTTTTACATTTACCAAGCCAATTAACCTACAAACCTGTACATCTTTGGAGAGTGGGAGGAAACCGAAGATCTAGGAGAAAACCCACGCAGGTCACGGGGAGAACGTTCAAACTCCGTACAGACAGCACCCATAGTTGGGATCGAACCATGGTCTCTAGCGCTACAAGCGCTGTAAGGCAACAATTCTACCACTGTGCCACCCACAATTCTCTACCCACAATTATCCCCCTTCCTTTCAACAGAACACTGATTCTTCCTAAAGGGACAGCAAAGATTTGGATTTTTGGATACGATCCACCTGATATTTACAGAATAATGAAAGGCATAGAGTGGATGTGGAAAGGATGTTTCCACTGGTGGGAGAGTCTAGGACCAGAGGTCATAGCCTCAGAATTAAAGGGTGCGCCTTTAGAAATGAGGTGAGGAGGAACTTCATTGCCACAGAGGGTTGTGGAGGCCAAGTCAGTGGATATTTTTAAGGCAGAAATAGACCAATTCTTGATTAGAACGGGTGTCAAGGGTTATTTTGGTAACAGGGATGGGTTAGAAACTAGGTGCAGGTGGAGGCCATTCGGCCCTTCGAGCCAGCACCGCCATTCATTGTGATCATGGCTGATCATCCCCTATCAATAACCCGTGTCTGCCTTCTCCCCATATCCCTTGACTCCACTAGCCCCAAGAGCTCTATCTAACTCTCTCTTAAATCCATCCAGTGACTTGGCATCCACTGCCCTCTGTGGCAGGGAATTCCATAAATTCACAACTCTGGGTGCAAAAGTTTTTCTCACCTCAGTCTTAAATGACCTCCCCCTTTATTCTAAGACTGTGGCCCCTAGTTCTGGACTCACCGAACATTGGGAACATTTTTCCTACATCTAGCTTGCCGAGTCCTTTTATAATTTTATATGTTGGGGTGGGGGTTGCCATGGCAGGAATCTGCAGTCTCGATCCCTCAATGTTTTCTGCCAATTTACCTCAACTCTGCACAATGAGAAATCGCGCTACACTTTTCCAGCAGAGCCCATTGCTGCTTTTGGTTCATGGTGTGACAATTATTAAGTTAATGCAGAGAACAGGAGTTACTGAGACATTTTTAACGCACTGCCCCCAAGACAGATACTCTCACACCATTTACAAAGTATCAGGACAAGTACCTGAACCAGCAGGATCTCTGTCTCGGGCAGTGTGATCAAATGCAACACAAAATATACTTTCTCCGATTTCCTCTAAATCTTCCTTTGCTTTAAAACCTCAACCCTCTGGACATAGGCACCTCTGTAAGCTACAGGCAAATGCTGGCAAATGGGATTAGTTGTACGGGTACTTGATGGTTGACGTGGACGTGTTGGGCACAAAGGGCCTGTTTCTGTGCTAGATGGTTCCATAATTGGATTATAAAAATCTGAACTCAATTGAAGATTTGACAAACACACTGGCAATCTACATCCAGGTGAGAGGAATGGGGAGCAGAAAGCATCAGAGTTTGGTTAAAGCAGATAGAAGGGGCCCACTTTTCCTTAAGGAATGATATTTTTGCTATGGAGGGAACACATCAGAAGTGCAGCATATTAAATGTAGGGATGGCAGGGCTGACGTATGAAGAATAATCTGGTCTCACTGGAGTTTGGAAGGAATGATAATTTTATAGAAACCTACAAAATGTAGAAGTTGTAACAGGACTGGAAAGATTGGAGGTAAGATGTTCCTGATGCTGGGGAGTTTCAGGACCAGGATCACAGTGCGAGGATAAGGTGAGGTCATGTAGAACTGAGAGGGGGAGAAATCTCTTCATCCAGAGTGGTGAACCAGAGGAATTCTCTATCATGGAATGCAATTGAAATCAGATCGTTGAATATACTTGTAGATTGATGATGCATGTTAACCAATCACACATAAGCCAGCATCACTAACTCCACCCCACTAGAACACTTATACTAACACTTGTGTCCGGCACTGCCAGTCTGAGCAGCTAGGATGTACTGCCAACCAACCGTCCTTTATGCTGTTAAGTTTCAGTGCTGATTAAAGATGTATTTGAATCAATCAATCAATCAATATTTATTACATGTCATTTGAACCTCAATGAGGCTCAAACGAAACGCCGTTTCCACAGCCATACAAGCAAAGGCAATTTCCTACAGCCATACACACAATTCAATTTACAAAAACATCCATCACAGTGAACCCACTGTGATGGAAGGCAAAGTCTTTTCTCTCCCCTGTTCTCATTTCTCTCCCGATGTCCAAGCCCCAGGCGGGCGATGATAAGTCCCACGGCCATTTTTAGGCCGCGCGGGGCGATGTACGGCCCCGTTCCCGGTCTAAATGTCACGAAGTTGGAGCCCCCGGCCATGAAGCCGCGCCGGGCGATGTACGGCCCCGCTCCGGTTCGTTCCAACCCGGGACACGGGCTAGAGAAGTCACATTGCGGGAGCTCCACCCGGACCCGCGAGCTCCCGATGTCCCAGTCCACCGGACCCGCGGCTGCAGCTGGAGCCTCCGAGCTACGTGGTCGGGCCGCAGCAGCGAGTCACCACTGCTCCCCACGCTCCGATGCCGGCCAGCCCCACGATGGTAAGTGCTCCGCAGGCTCCGTGACTGGAGCCCCCAGGTCGTTCAGGCTGGAGGCCGCTCCCCGGTGCTAGGCCCCAACGACAACGGAGACCCGACAGGAGAAAGGTCGCGTCTCCCGTACAGGGAAGGGATTTTTACAAAGTTTCCCCCTTCCGCCCCCCACATATACAAAGTCAAAAACACTATTAAAAAATACATTTAACTAGACAACATTTTTTTTTTAAGCCAGACAGGCTGTAGGGGCCGCTGCAACAGTGAGTCGCCATCAAAGATACGAAAGAATCATATACTGTGTCGAAAATATCAGGGAATTCACTCAGCGGGTCCAACGAAATTTGCAACTTGTGGACAGTTCTGTCAAAGAAAATCAGAATAGAATAGAATATGTTTATTGTCATTGCACAAAACTGAGCAACGGAATTCCATTTGCTTCTCCTCCGTTAAAAGAAATACAACACAACAACCAATACACATATGTACAGTTAATAGTAAAATAATAGATACATTTTTTTAAAAGTTTAAAAGAATTTAGCGGTATTCCTCGAAGTTACTTCTTGCTTCCCAGTGTTCACTATTGGAGTTAAGCTCTTTTACCGCACATGGGTAGAAACTATTTTTTAGTCTACCGGTGCGAGCCTGCAGAGACCTGAGTCGCCTCCCCGAGGGTAGCAGAGTAAAAAGGTGGTTGGCAGGGTGGGATACGTCCTTCTTGATATTTATGGCCCTGCGCAAGCATCGGGCCTTGTATATGTCATCCAAGGAGGGCAGGTTAGCGTTTGTAATGCGCTGCGCAGTTTTTATAATTCCCTGCAGCGCCCTCCTCTCAGCCACAGTACAGCTGGCAAACTACACCAGGATTCCATAGGTGAGGATACTTTCCACGGCGCATCGGTAGAAGGACAGCAGCAGCGGCTGTGAGACGTTAGCTCTCCGTAGAGACCTCAGGAAATACAGCCGCTGATGAGACTTCTTCAAGAGAGTGACGGTGTTCATTTGCCATTTGAGGTCCTGGGAGATGTTTATTCCCAGGAACCTAAAGTCGTTGACGCTCCACCATGTCTCCTTTGATGTATAAGGGAGCAGGTTCCTCTCTCCTCTTCCTCCTGAAGTCAACGACCAGTTCTTTTGTCTTTGATGGGTTTAGTACCAGGTTGTTTTTGGTACACCAGACAGTCAGTTTTTGGACTTCATCCCTGTAGGCAGACTCATCATCATTGTTTATCAGTCCCACCACAGTCGTGTCGTCCGCAAACTTGATGATCCTGTTTGTACTGTGTGTTGGTATACAGTCGTAAGTGTATATTGTATACAAGATGGGACTCAGCACACATCCTTGTGGCGCTCCTGTGCTAAGCGTCAGGACTGGGGAGTAATTGGACCCCATTCTGACAGTCTGTGGGCGGTCTGTTAAAAAGTCATTAATCCATCCACATGTGTTTGCATTAACACCTAGATCAGACAGTTTGTCCACCATTCTGCTGGGGATGATAGCATTAAATGCAGAACTAAAATCTACAAATATCATCCGCACATATGAGCCAGGACGCTCCAGATGTGCGTGCAAAATGTAGAGCTGTGTTGATGGCATCTTCCGTTGACCTATTAGCTCTATACGCAAATTGATGCTGATCCAGGGTGGGTGGGAGTGAGGACTTAATGTGGGCCAGGACCAGCCGTTCAAAACATTTCATCACACCCCAAGTTCCTGACAGGCACGATTGCCAAGCAGAGTAACTGAATTAAAGTTCAAGACATAGAAGGTCAAATTTCTCGTGGGTTTTTTCAGCACACATTTCAAGTTGATTTTGCCCAGAGGAACCAGCGCCTACCCTCCAAAAGCATGTAAAGTGGATCTGTCCTTGATCAGTGGCTCGTTAGTTCTAATCTTGTTGAAGAGGTTGATTGACAGATTATTGACCTTTGCACCGGTATCCGATTTCGCGCCAAAGTCGACATTGTTTACAGATATCGTCACGGTTGGATCAGAGTTCTTGGCAGCAGCATGCTGTAACGAGTAAACGAGCTTGCAACCATCTGCTGATGGCACCCTGCTACCTGTCGCGTATGCCTCCCGCACCATGACCAACATGGAGCAGTACTACGCGCAAATCGAAAAGGAACTGCTGGCTGTCGTCTTTGCCTACACCAAATTCCACGACTTCGTCTTTGGCAACACATTCACGGTCAAGACGGACCATCAACCGCTGGGGAAATCCTGAACAAGCCCATCCATGCCGCGCCAGCTCGCTTGCAGCGCATGATGCTGCAGCTGCAGCGGTACGACTTCTCCATTACCTACAAAAAGGGTAAGGTCATGCATGTTGCTGACACTCTCTCTCGTGCACCTCAGGCATCTTGCGAACAACACTCCCATGAACAGGAGGATTTCTTGGTCCTCGGTGTCGACCTCATCTCCAGTAAGCAACTGCGTACCTTGGCCGCGCACACTGCCACTGACGATACGCTTCAAACCCTCTCCTCCATCATCAAAACAGGCTGGCCAGACAAACGATCCGACATGCCTACAGAGGTACAGCCATACTTCCTGGTCCGTGATGAACTGGTGGTACAGGATGGTGTTGTGGTTAAGGGTCACAAGGTGGTGATACCCTCGTCACCGCGAGATGAACACTTCAAAGAGGCACACAGCGGTCACCCAGGAGCCGACTCCACACTGGCCTGTTCTACTGGCCGGGGACGGCCGAGTACATTCGGGACCGCATAGCTTCCTGCCCCACTTGCAACAACCTTGCGCCTCATCAGCAGCGGCAGCCCCTTCAGCAACAACCTCCACCAGCACTGCCCTGGACGTCGCTGGCGGCAGACAATTTCGAATGGTGCGGAAAGCACTACCTCCTTCTGGTCGACTCCTTTTCTAACTGGTTTGAACTTGACGAACTGACCTCCCTCACATCTGAGATGGTCATCAAGAAGCTGAAAATACACTTCTCCACCTATGGCGTTCCTGTTTGCCTGAGAACCGACAACGGTCGGCAGTTCACCAGCCACATGTTCCAGCTTTTCGTAGACCGATGAAACTTCCAGCACGTCACGAGCGGTCCCGAGTATCCACAGAGTAATGGACTTGCTGAACGCGCTGTCAGAAGTGCCAAGTACTTGCTGGAGGGAGCGCACATTTCAAAGTCAGACGTCTATCTCGATCTCCTGAATCTCAGAAACATTGCCAGGGGATAGTACCCTGGGATCGCCGTCACAGCGCCTAATGTCGAGATTGACGAGGTCGCCGGTCCCCACCGCACAACACCAGCTGGTCCCTCGGGTGTTGAAGCCTGCCACTATCCAGAAACGTCTCCAAGAGAAGCATGACAGCCAGAAACGGTCATACGACAGTTCGAGCAGACCACTCAAGCCTCTACTGCTGGGCCAGGTCGTCCGTCTACGAACTTCAACTGGACATTCCCGTCTGGGCACTGTTGTCAGCCCGACTGACGAGCCACGATCCTACCTGGTGGACTGTGAGGGAGCGGTATGCCGGAGAAGTCGACAACACCTGCTTGCTGTGAGGGAGCCCCGACCACCGCCTGCTGGTCCCTATGCTCTGCCGCTCCAGTTCCAGACGCCTTCTGCGATGTCTCCCACCCGTCCCCGCATGCCTTACACCCCTCCTCGTCCCTCTGTCTCCACTAACAACAGGGCCTCACCTACCGCATGTTTCCCCTTTCGGTCCCCACAAGCCTCTCCCGCACTATTCTTGCCTCCAGGCTCTCCGTCTCATCTTTCATGAGAGGGAGGGAAGGGTTGGGTCCGCACGCGCTCGGGCCATGTTAGCAGACCACCAGACAGATATGGCGAGTATGTTTAACTCCATGGCATGGGTGCCCTTTCCACACTTAATCCTAAGGGGGAAGGATGTAGATTGATGATACAATACAATACAATTCAATTTATTGTCATTTGGACCCCTTGAGGTCCAAACGAAATGCCGTTTCTGCAGCCATACATTACAAACAAATAGACCCAAGACACAACATAATTTTCATAAACATCCATCACATTGCTGTGATGGAAGGCCAAAAAAACGTATCTCTCCACTGCACTCTCCCCCCCGATGTCAGAGTCAAAGTCAAAGCCCCCGGCGGGCGATGGCGATTGTCCCGTGGCCATTAAAGCCACGCCGGGTGATGCAAGGTCGCACACCGGGTTCTTGATGTTAGAGCCCCCGGCGTGCGCTCGCAAACTCCCGCGGCCATTCCAAGCCGCGCGGGGCGGTGATGTAGGCCCCGCTCCAGGAGCTCTTCAACCCCGCAACTCGGGCGGGAGAAGTCGCCGTTGCGGGAACCCTGAAAAGCGGTCTCCCTCCAGGGACCCGCGGGCTCCCGGTGTCGCCGTCCGCCAAACCCGCAGTTGCAGCCACCGAATCTCCGGGGGTCGGGTCGCAGCAGCGTCCACCACAGCTCCACCCGCTCTGGACTCGGCCAGCTCCGCGACGGTGAGGTGAGTAGTCGGCACCAGAGCCCCGGTCTTCCTGTTGGAGGCCGCTCCTCGTTGCAGCCCCAACGACAACGGAGACCCGACAAAGAAAAGATCGGGTCTCCCGTGCAGGGAGAGATTTAAAAGTTACCCCTCCCCCCCCCCCCACACACATACCCCAACAAAAATAACAAAAACTACATAAAAACATAGACATAAAATAATAAAAAACGCAGACGGACTGCAGAGGCCGCTGCAGACGAGAGTCGCGCCGCCCACCAAATGTGAACCAATCACACATAAGCCAGCATCACTAACTCCACCCTACTTTAACACTTATACTAACGCTCGTTCCCGGCACGGCCAGTCTGAGCAGCTAGGATGTACTGACAACCTGTTGTCCTCACGCTGTTAAATTTTGGTGCTGATTAAATCATACACGGTCTCTGGTGCCTGTTTACAGCTTTGCAAAAGGTTTGCTTTGAAAATGCGAAAAATGTTTTGCTTTGAAAATGCAAAAGGAGATTTGCTTTGAAAATGCAAATGGTGGTTTGCTTTGAAAATGCAAATGCTGGTTTGCTTTGAAAATGCAAATGCTGGTTTGATTTGAAAATGCAAATGGTTTGCTTCGAAGATGCAAATGGCGGTTTGCTTTGAAAATGCAAAAGGTGGTTTGCTTTAAAAATGCAAATGGTGGTTTGCTTTGAAAATGGAAAAGGTGATTTGCTTTGAAAATGCAAAAGGTGGTTTGCTTTGAAAATGCAAAAGGTGGTTTGCTTTGAAAATGCAAAAAGCAGTTTGCTTTGAAAATGCAAAAGGCGGTTTACTTTGAAAATGCAAAAGGTGATTTGCTATGAAAATGCAAATGGTGCTTTGCTTTGAAAATGGAAACGGTGATTTGCTTTGAAAACGCAAAAGATGGTTTGCTTTGAAAATGCAAATGGTGGTTTGCTTTGAAAATGCAAATTGTGGTTTGCTTTGAAAATGCAAATGCTGGTTTGGTTTGAAAATGCAAATGCTGGTTTGCTTTGAAAATGGAAAAGGTGATTTGCTTTGAAAATGCAAAAGATGGTTTGCTTTGGATATGCAAAAGGTGGTTTGCTTTGAAAATGCAAATGGTGGTTTGCTTTGGATATGCAAAAGGTGGTTTGCTTTGAAAATGCAAATGGTGGTTTGCTTTGAAAATGCAAAATATTTACTTTGAAAATACAAAAGGTTTGCTTTGAAAATGCGAAAGGTGGTTCGCTTTTAAAATGCAAAGGGTGGTTTGCTTTTATAATGCAAAAAGTGGTTTGCTTTGAAAATGCAAAAGGTGGTTTGCTTAGAAAATGCAAAAGGTGGTTTGATTTGAAAATGCAAAGGCATGTGCGGTTGCTTTGAAAATGCAAACGCAAGTGCGGTTGTTTTGAAAATGCATAGGCAAGTGATTAAAAGTCAAAACTTGACCACTTCCTATTTGCACTATATATTAATTTTGGAAAAATCGCTACCACTTACGGCTGTGATTTTTGGCCATCTTACTCAGAGTCCCCCTCCAGGTGTCAGGGCCAGAGGGTTTTTCCCATTGATGAAAAATAAAAATTAATGTTGAAAAATGTTGAGGTTCTCTCTCCTATCAATCACACCATGAAGGCCACGCCCCATCCGGTGTGAGGGGGAGGGACTATAAACCCGGAAGTGTGGACGTGCCGCTGTCCAGAGACTTTTCTCGAAATGTACTTAAAGCCAGGAATCTGGTCACTTCATCCAGGGCGCTGCTCCACAGGGGAAGGGAATTGTTGTGGCTGCGAGGATGGACAGTCCTCACCCTGTCACGGTGGGTATCGAGGAGAGGCATGTGCGTGGACAGACCGTGTTCCATTTGTACATGCAGTCCCTGTTCGACTATCTGAAGGGGCTGTTCCTCAAGTTTGTGCTACATTGAGGTAGTCACGCTGAGGAGACGGGAAGAACCAAGGAGTGTGACTGAGAGAAAGGGTGGAAATCGTGGAGTGCAGAAGACCCAGGTAGCTGTGCCTAATGAAAACAGGTACGTCCCCTTGGGAACTGTCTGGGAAGACAATGTTTCCAGTCCGAGCGGCGGACACGTCGGTGGCTCCATTCCTAGAGAGACCGACGTCGGGCAGAGCTATAGTGATGGGGGACTCCATTGTCCGAGGAGCGGACAGGAGACTCTGTGGCGGCAGGCGAGATGCGAGGATGGTCTGTTGCCTCCCTGGTGCCAGGGTTCAGGATGTCACAAGCCCAATTCAGAACATCCTCGAGAGAGAGAGAAGGTGAACAGCCGGCAGTAGTTGTGCACGTGGGCACAAATGACATCAGGAAGAAGAGGAAGCAGGTTCTTCAACATGAGTTCGGAGAGTTGGGAAGAAGACTGAAATGCTGGACTTCTAGGGTGGTTATCTCTGGATTGCTTCCAGTACCTCGTGCTGGTGAGGACAGGAACAAGGAGATAGGGGATCTGAATGTGTGGCTGAGGGGCTGGAGCAGGGAGCAAGGATTTAGATTTATGGACCACTGGGATCTCTTCTGGGGTAGGGGTGACCTGTACAAAAGGGACGGGTTACACCTTAACTGGAGGGGGACTGACATTCTGGCAGGCAGGTTTGCTAGGGCTACACGTGTGGGTTTAAACTAAATAGTGGGGGGGAGGGATTCACAAATTGGGAGTATAAAGATGGAGTTGAAGGGGAAGTCACTACAGGAAAAATTACAAAAGGTTCTCGAATTAATGGGAAGGAAAGCTCGAGAATGGACAACAGAGTAAGGTCAGCCAATTGCGCGGGGGGAAGTGAATACGGAGGTCAAAGTGTTGTATATGAATGTGCGAAGTATAAGGATTAAAGTGGACGAGCTTGAGGCTCAGTTAGAAACTGGCAAATATGATGTTGTGGGAATTACTGAGACATGGCTGCAAGAGGGCCAGGGCTGGGAACTGAATATTCAAGGGTATACCTCCTATCAAAAAGACAGACAGGTGGGCAGAGGGGTGGGGTTGCCCTGTTGGTGAGGAATGAAATTCAGTCCCTTGCAAGGGTTGACATTGAAACAGGAGGTCTGGAGTCAGTATGGATAGAACTAAGGAATTGTAAGGGTAAAAAGACCCTTATGGGACTAATCTACAGGCCCCCAAACAGTAGCCAGGACATAGGGTGCAAGTTGTACCCTGATAATGTAAAGGCCCCAATTACGCAGCTGAAAAACAGCCACTTGTTAAAATTGGCATGTAGCAAAAGTAATGCTGTGGTTGTTATGGGAGATTTCAACATGCAGGTAGACTGGGAAAATCAGGTTGGTACTGGGCCCCATGAAAGGGACTTTGTAGAGTGCCTTTGTGATGGATTCTTAGAGCAGCTTGTGTTGGAGCCCACCAGGGAGAAGGCAATTCTGGATTTAGTGTTATGTAATGAACCGGATCTGTGATCTCAAGGACCTCGAGGTTAATGAGCCATTAGGAGGTAGTGACCATAACATGGTCAGGTTTAATCTACAATTGGAGTGGGAGAAGGGTAGATCGGAGGTGTCAGTGTTACAGTAGAATAAAAAAGGGGACTATGGGGCCATGAGCTGGCTAAAGTTGACTGGAAAGATACACTAGCAGGGATGACAGTGGAACAAAAATGGCAGGTATTTCTAGGAATAATACAGAAGGTGTAGGATCAGTTCATTCCTAGGAGGAAGAAATATTCCAAGGGGAGTAAGGGGTGACCATGGCGGACAAGGGACGTCAGGGACAGTATAAAAATTAAAGGGAAGAAGTACAACATAGCAAAGATGAGTGGGAAGTAAGAGGATTGGGTAATGTTTAAAGAACAACAGAAGATAACCAAAAAGACAATACGGGGAGAAAAGATGAGGTACGAAGGTAAGCTAGCCAAGAATATAAAGCAGGATAGTAAAAGCTTCTTTAGGTATGTGAAGAGGAAAACATTAGTTAAGACCAAAGTTGGACCCTTGAAGACCGAAAAAGGTGAATTTATTATGGGGAACAAGGAAATGGCAGATGGGTTGAACAGGTACTTTGGATCTGTCTTCACAAAGGAGGACACAAACAATCTTCCTGATATAGTAGTGGCCAGAGGATCTGGGGTGAAGGAGGAACTGAAGGAAATCCACATTAGGCAGGAAATGGTGTTGGATAGACTGATGGGACTGAAGGCTGATAAATCCCCAGGGCCTGATGGTCTACATCCCAGGGTACTTAAGCAAGTGGCATTAGAAATTGTGGATGCATTAGTGATAATTCTTCAATGTTCTATAGACTCAGGATCAGTTCCTGTGGATTGGAGAGTAGCTAATGTTATCCCACTTTTTAAGAAAGGCGGGAGAGAGAAAACGGGGTATTATAGACCAGTTAGCCTGACATCGGTGGTGGGGAAGTTGCTGGAGTCAATTATGAAAGATGAAATAGCCGCACATTTGTATAGCAGTAACAGGATCGGTCCGAGTCAGCATGGATTTACAAAGGGGAAATCATGCTTGACTAATCTTCTGGAATTTTTTGAAGATGTAACTAGGAAAATGGACAAGGGAGAGCCAAGGGAGTGTACCTGGACTTTCAGAAAGCATTTGATAAGGTCCCACATAGGATATTAGTGGGCAAAACTAGGGCACATGGTATTGGGGGTAGAGTGCTGACATGGATAGAGAAGTGGTTGGCAGACAGGAAACAAAGAGTAGGTATATATACATCAATGATTTGGATTAAGGGATTCAAAGTGACATTAGCAAATTTGCAGATGACACAAAGCTGGGTGGCAGTGTGAACTGTGATGAGGATGCTATGAGAATGCAGGGTGACTTGGACAGGTTGGGGGAGTGGGCGGATACATGGCAGATGAAGTTTAATGCGGAAAAATGTGAGGTTATCCACATTGGTAGCAAAAACAGGAAGGCAGAATACTATCTAAATGGCGTCACGTTGGGAAAAGGGGAAGTACAACGGGATCTGGGGTCCTTGTTCATCAGTCCATGAAAGTAAGCATGCAGGTACAGCAGGCAGTGAAGAAAGCGAATGGCATGGTGGCCTTTATAACAACAGGAATCGAATATAGGAGCAAAAAGGTCCTTCTGCAGTTGTACAGAGCCCTAGTGAGACCACACCTGGAGTATTTTGTGCAGTTTTGGTCCCCTAATTTGAGGAAGGACATTCTGAGGGAGTGCAGCATAGGTTTACAAGGTTAATTCCTAGGATGGCGGGACTGTCATATGGATCTCATTGAAACATATAAGATTGTAAAGGGGTTGGACACACTAGAGGCAGGAAACATGTTCCCGATGTTGGGGGAGTCCAGAAACAGGGGCCAAGGTTTAAGAATAAGGAGTAAGGCATTTAGAACGGAGACGAGGAACACTTTTTCTCACAGAGAGTTGTGTCTGCGGAATTCTCTGCCTCAGAGGGCGGTGGAGGCCGGTTCTCTGGATACTTTTAAGAGAGAGCTAGATAGCGCTCTTAAAAATAGCGGAGTCAGGGGATATGGGGAGAAGGTAGGAACGGGGTACTGTTTTGGGATGATCAGCCATGATCATATTGAATGGCAGTGCTGGCTCAAAGGGCCGAATGGCCTACTCCTGCACCTATTGTCTATTGAAATTTCCAACGTTTGGTCCGCCCGTGCACTCTGTCTACTGGAGCAGATCCCGATTCAGGTTACCCCCAGGATCCTGCAGTGCATTCCTCTGTCACCTTCAACCAGATTGGCCCATGAACTGACATCCCTCTCCCTGCCTGGCCATCTTTTGAGTCCCAGGGCGCTTCCTGCAGCCAACATTGAAGGCATCGCCCCGGGTCTCCCTCCTACTGGCCCTTGCTCATCACGTCTGACATCTCCAGTGACTCGCTCTTGGTCCAACGATCCTTCAGATCCTCCGCGCGTGGGAAGGGAAGTGGCAATTACATTGTGTGCATTTACATTGAATTGCACTATTAATTTTCTGCTCCATCAGCAATACTTCACACATTCATTTTGGCATTTGAGAGGCTTTTGAATAGGTCCGTGGATATGCAGGAAATTGATCATATGGAAGCAGAGACTAGTTTAACTTGTCATCATGTCGGCATGGAAGGCCTGTTCCTGTGCTGTTCTATGTTAATTCAAGTGCAGCACAGATCCTTTCCAAGTGGAGCATTTTTTACGATGGTGCCACAGTGTGTGATAAAGTTTGAAAAAAGCAAATGATGCAAAGAAAATAGCTACAGGGTCAAAGCCTATCTATCAGGGACTTGCCTTGCAAAAATATCTTCTCCGTAATTGAATAATGAAGCTGGATATAAATGAATTGTTGTTCCAGGAGATAGAAACAAGGAACTGCAGATGTAATCGGTCAAAGCCATTTCCAACGTGAGTCAATCTACCATTGGCAATATTTTCAGAGTCCTGCACCTATCCTGGGAATCATCACTGACCGGAAACTTAACTAGAACAGCAAATCATATACCACACTTACAAGTACAGGCAGGAGGCTGGGCATGTTGCAGCTAGTGTCTCGTTTCCCAAAGCACTCTCTCTGCAGGGCACAAGTCACTCAATAATCTTCATTTGTCTAACTGAGTGCAGCACCAACAATTCTCGGCTCCTATACCAGGACAAAGTAGCACACTTAAATGGTGTCCCATGGACCACAATCAATATTCATTGCCTCCACTGTATGCAGCACAGCGGCAGCAGTGTGTCCCATCTACAAAATATAGCGCAATTACTCACCCCGGTTACACACTCAAAGCACCTCATGGATGTAAGGTGGCACAGCGATAGAGTTGCTGCCTTACAGCGCCAGAGACCCAGGTTTGATCCTGACCAAGGGTGCTGTCTGTGCAAGTTTGTACGTTCTCCCTGTGACCAAGTGGGTTTTCTCTGGTTTCCTCCAACACTCCAAAGACATACAGATTTGTAAGCTAATTGGCTTTGGTAAAAATTGTAAATTGCTCTTAATGTGTAGGATGCTCGTGTACGGGGATCGCTGGTCAGCGAGGACTCGGTGGGCCAAAGGGCCTGTTTCCACGCTGTATCTTTAAACCAAACTCATGACCTCTATCATGGGAACATCACCACTTGCAGTTCCCCATCACATGACACACCATACTGACTTAGAAATATTTACCAGCCCTTCATTATGACTGAGTCTTAGTCCTGGAGTTCCCTAGGCAAAAGCACAATGTTAGGACCTTCACAATGCTGCAGCATTGCATGATCACCTTCTCCAGGACAATGAACGATGGGAAATAACTGCTGGCTTTAACAACCACACGCAGAACATGAATTTACAGGAAACAACTCCAGCATGTGGTCTCAATTTTAGAATATGAGCAGTGCCATAACACTGATTTTAATAATCTGTCCACAAATCTTCCTTTGACATCGGTAGGTTGTTTGTAGACCACAATCTTTTCAGTCAAATAATTATGAACCCAAGACCCGTTCTAGGAATTTCAGCGCGTAACATATGCCAACATTTTAATGCAGTATAAGCGAGTTTGGTATTCCGACTGTGCATGCCCAGGTCATAGGTTATTCGCGATACGCAGCTGTGCTGCTGCATGTGTGCAGACTTGCATTCCGTCCGTGGCCGGGGACGGGGATGGGACACTCGGTGGGGGAGGGGGGGGGGGGGGGGACGGTCCAGTGGCAGTTCGGCACCGCTTGCGGCACCGGGGACCTGGGTTCGATCCTGGTTGCGGATGAGGCGCAGGTCAGTGTGCGTGCAGCAGCGCAGCAGGTCCAGTCTCTCCCCGTCTCCCACTCGCATCTGCCCCCTCTCTTGCTATTACACCCCGTTCTCCCGCTACCTGGCACCCTCGTTCCTCAGATTAAATATATTTTTACACATAAATTATGAATAAAGATGAGAATTTATACACAGTTTATACATATCATTCGCTTTTTCTTTATCGCAAATGACCTTTGACAAATCCCATGATTCTTTGCGTTTTTCGGAATGCCGAACTCGCTTATTAAACAGATACTATTTTAATGATATGATAGAGTAGAATAGTAAGATTAAACGAGAACTTACCAGTTTGAAGTTTGATCGTTATTTTATGAGGAGTAACGTTGAGGGATTATGTGAAGAACCCTGCTAGGACGCATGCGTGTCATTCTTCAAAGCAGCGGTGTGAAATCACAGATAACTGTAATGACTAAACAAAGTAAGATTAGAGAAGAGATACCAGTTGAGTATATGATCAAGGGTGGGAGCGGAGGGCACGTAATCCCTCAACGTTACTCCTCATAAAATAACGATCAAACTTCAAAGTGGTAATTTCTCGTTTAATCTTACTATTTTACTTTGGAGTCACGTGAGTGACTACGTGAAGATTTTTAAGCTCTGTGATTTCATGCCGTGGAAACGAGTCCATGCATCACATCTGCCTTGATTATGGGGAGAATAGTGTTAACATCATTAGACATCAATACGATATTGAAAACCCAACGATTAATATATTAACACCAAATTATAGCCCCTATTTATGGGGTAAATGATATTACAGAACTTAAAATTGTTTCTGCAAATGTTCCAGGTTCAATGACTGGTTTGTTATAAAATCGTTGGAAAGTTTTCTCCGTTGACCATCCTGCTGTCTTGAGGATTTGATCCATAGGAACATCCAACTTCATAGCTGCCGATGGAGCTGCAGCCCTGGTGGAGTGAGATTTAAAATGCTAGTGTCTACTCCAGCCTTATTAGGACCTGTTTGAGCCATCTAGAGATGGTCTGGACTGTCACTGTTTTGAGTGGCTGTTTGTAGCTGATTAAAAGTGACATTTCTTTCCCTCTGATGATCTTAGTATACTCCATATATAATAGTAAGTGTGTTACAATACAGAGACGATCATCTGTCGGGTATGCCCTGAACTCTGTTTTTAGGCCTGCTGACCCCTGTCTGTTCTGTTTGACTAATTCATTAATGTGAAAAGTTAAATTTCCAGATGAAATAGTCATGTTGTCCAGCCTTAGTTTCTGTAGTAACTGGACCCTTTGTGCCGTGACCAAGGCCATCAGCATGACTGTTTTCATAGTCAGTTTCTGTAGGGACAGAGCTGTAGCTGGAGACCAGTTTCTTAACATGGTCAGTACAATGCTCACATCCCATATTTGGGAGTACCTGGTTCTTGGGGGATTAACATTAAAATGCCCCTCATGAGTTTGGTTACCAGGGTGTGTCCCAACAGAATGCCACTCTGTTCCTTGCCACAGGTATGTTGACAGAGCACTTCTGGCGCAGTTGATGGCACTATGACTGAGCCTCTCATCGTAATGGAGGCTTGCCAGGAATTCCAGAACAGACGGGATGTTCATAGATCTGTGGGTGATGTTTATTGTTGTGACAGTACTTCCCATTTCTTGATGACACCAAGTACTGTTTTTTGGTGGACTGTCTGTGGGCCGCTGAAATAATATCCACTGTTCGGTCCGTCAGTCCCAGGTGTAGTAGAGGTGCTTTCAAACTCTACAAATTAATAGGTTTATATAATTATGACATGGGTAACTTCCCCTTGTTGCGGGATGAACCAGTAAATTAGGTCTATGATGGATGGTGATGCATGGTTCTAATACCATGTCGAGTATCACCGGGACCCATTGTTGAGTAGGCCAATCGGGTACTATCAAAGTACCAGACGCGGAGTCTTGCTGTATATTCGTAAATACCCGACTGATGAGGCAGAAAGGAGGGAATGCATAAATAAACAATCCCCCAATGCAGCAAAAATGCATCTGTTCCCACTGCCCCAGGTTCTGGTTCCCATGAACATAATTCGATAGCTGGTGTGAGCCTGGATGCGAATAGGTCGATATCTGGTGTTCCATACCATGCTGTAATTTCAGCAAATACATTTTTATCCAACATCCATTCAGTGTTTTCATTGAATTTGCGTGACCTGTTGTCTGCCACTAAATTTAGTTTACCTGGTAAGTAGGTAGCTATATCCAAATATCTCTCTCTGGATACACTATTGCCAAATTGTGTTGACCAGATTGTCACATAATGTCGATTTGTTTCCACCCATATGGTTGATATATGCTACCACGGTGGTGTTGTCAATTTGTAGTCTAACATGCTGGTGATATAACCCAGAACAATATGACTTAAGGCCATGGAATGTTGTACTTCCGGTGGCGCTGGTGCCAGCAGCCTCCACCTTCAGGTATCTTTTTGTTTTTTTGTTTTTTTAGTTATGTTTAAGTGTGTTTTTTTGTTTTTTTAAATGTCTTTATGTGGGGGAAGAGGGCACGGTAAGGGGGATACCGTCCTTCGGTCGCTTCCTGGAGAGGACGCGACTATTATTCGAGTCGTGTTCTCACCCCCCCAGCGGCCTACCTACTGGATTGGCGCGGCCTTTCCTGCCGGGATCGACCAGAGCTCCAGCAGCGGCGGGACAGCGCTGTAACATCACGGGGCTGGCGATGCCTTACCGGGGATCGCCGTCTGGAGCCCGGAGTGCTGGACCTGCGGCACCGACATCATGGAGCTGCGGTTTGTGGAGCTCCCAACGCGGGCGGCGCTGATCAACAACGCGGGGTCCTGCGACTCCGCCCGGCTCGGCCTGCGGACTCGGGAGCTGCGGACTCCGGCTGCGGGAGGCGGCTGATCAGGAGGTCCGGGCCGCTGAGGAGGAGGATGTTCACCGTCGGGGATCGGCGTCGGCGTTCCACCAGCCCGGCGTGAGGGCCTGAACATCGGGCCGCCCGGTGCGGCGACTGCGGGTGCTTGGAAGGCCCAGACCACGGATGAACATCTGGGAAGATCGGAGGGGAGGCTGGCTGGACTATGGTGCCTTCCTCACCTTGGTGCCACTGTGTTATGTTGTGTCGTGGACTTTCTGTGTTTGTGCTTTTCTTTTTTTAATTCAATTTTATTTTTAATGTTTTATTATTTACTATTTATTTATTTTTATGATACTGCCTATAAGGAAAATTCATTTCGTTGTCTCTAATTGAGACAATGACAATAAATTTGAATACAATACAATACAATACAATTAACATTCCCAGGTAGTTTATGCCCAGTGTTTGTAATAATGATGCCTCCTGTACATTCCATCTCCCCCACAGCTGGAGATGGAAATGGTAGCACCCCATCCAAGTGCACCGGCATCAGTTTGTAGTTCCATAGACGGGTAGCTGATAATGTTTGGATAGGAACAATGCGTAATGTTATCTTTCCACCATTTTAGTTCCATTATGGCCTCTGTTGGTAGCTTCATTGGTCTGTCACAATGACCACCATAATTTTTTAGTGCTCGTATTTTAGCCCTCTGTAATTTTTGATAATGGAAAGGTCCGATTTGTGTGGCAGGAAACGCAGTCACTATTATGCCAATTATTCTTGCTACCAGTCTGATGGATGGTTTTGTGATGTCAATGATTTTGCTGCAAGCCTCCATTAAGGCTGTAACCTTTTCTTTCGGCAAAGTCACTGACATGTGAACTGAGTTATGGGTGAACCCCAGATGATCCATTGTGTTAAATAACATCTGTGCTCACCTCTAATGGGTACTGTATAGTAAGCATCTTTTAAAACGATGCTTGCCATGTAGTAACCTAGGAAATCAATTGCTTAGCAGTAACAAAGGTTTCCATCTAGTAATGAATATATAGTACGAAAGTGTTCAAAGTAGTCAAATCTATGATAATGCGGCAACCACCATCTTGTTTACGATAAAGATTTTGGACACGAATTCCTGTGATACGTGTTGGGTTTCCTCCATTACTCCTTTTTTATATGGCCACTGTAGTTCAGCATGCGCTTTTGATTTTCCTTTGCCTGTAAGCACGAACATTCGGTTCGGTACATGCTGAACTGGAGGATTATGTTTTTGTATAAATTCTATGGTATAACCCTATATTTCTGAAAATATAAGTGTCGGTAGTTAATTTATTCCATGCATCCAGATAGAATTGTAATCTCCCACCAACCTCGTAAGGAACCAGACCCACCTACCTCTATGGTTACTATTGGTAGGTTTGTTACTTTTTCGGCATCCTCCGTGGACGTTGACGCGCCGGTGTCTGGATCTGTAGTTGGGTCGGTGTTGAGGGTTAGCGCATTCCCCAGGAAGGCCGGTCTGGACCATGGCCTAAAAAGACCGATGTTGAGTGTTCCTGGCCTTTGAGCTTTCACCAGTTTGTCTTAGCCGACTGGTGGTGCATAGGGGTGCTTTTTCTGGCTGAAGTAATTTTTAGACGTTGCTTTAATGAGCCCCAGGGTTTTACCCTCTTCGTCAAGTTCTTTTATCTGTTTTGATAAGTTGCCTCCAAATAGTAATATTGGTGGTTTGGAGGTTCTAGGTTTGCATAGGCCTGCAAATTAGGGTCTAAAGCCGGTTGGATGGCACTTCTTCCTAATGCTGTTTACTCGTATTGGTAGTTGCAAAATAAAGCCAGTGCATCCTGGTGTTCTTGTGTCATGTCTTTTTTGTTTATTGTGCGGGCGAAACCGTAATTCCCGCGTTAGGACTTTCAGAACTTTCTGTAGTTTCAAGTCCCTGGCTCTCATTGAGGCTCCGACATGTTTTCAAATACACTGGTTGACACTGGGAACATTCAGTGTTTTGCAGTTCCCTGGTGGTAAGTGTCTTGGTGTGGTGTCCAATAATGCCTGTCCTTATAGCTGGTTGAATGACAAGTAGTTGATACTTGCAGCTATTTTAGGTCCCAGGTTTTGGCCAGTTTGGTTGGGTTGAATAAACTGGGACACCATATCCAATAGGTTTTCTTGCACCCCATGTGCACTAGGGGTATGTTCTGCACCCCTCTTCAGGGTCAGCCCAGAATGGACCCCCTGTACTCCCCTCTGATGAGGGAGAAACACTGTGCAGCCCTACAAGAGGTACTGCTGTAGGACTTACTAGCTGCCCACTGTGACTAGTCTCCATCTCCCGGAGCCTGTCACTTTGGAGTACTTGCTCCAACAGCCGCTCCAACTGGCTCCAATGCTCTCGGGCACTGGCCACTCGCCGAGCCTGTGACCCAGAGCCAAGGCCATGCGTGGTGCCACCCAACCGCCTGAGGAGTGAAGTGAGCCCAGCGCCTGGCACCATGATGGCTGCGGCGAGTTACGCGTTGCTCGTTTCCCCGGACAACGCCCCTAGCAGCATGGTGCGCTGACAAAAACCTGGCCCTTAACTCCAAGAAGACCAAGGAGCTCATTGTAGACTTCAGGAAGTCTAGAGGCGGCACGGACACCCCCATCCACATCAACGGGACGGAGGTGGAACATGCGTTTCCAGCTTCAGGTTCCTGGGGGTCAACATCTCCGATGACCTCTCTTGGACCCACAATACCTCAACTCTGGTCAAGAAGGCTCACCATCGTCTCTTCTTCCTGAGGAGACTGAAGAAGGTCCATCTGTCTCCTCAGATTCTGGTGAACTTCTACCACTGCACCATCGAGAGCATCCTTACCAACTGTATGGCAACTGCTCTGTCTCCGACCGGAAAGCACTGCAGAGGGTGGTGAAAACTGCCCAACGCATCACCGGTTCCTCGCTCCCCTCCATTGAGTAGCAATGTTACAAAATTTTGAGATTTTAAAAATCAAGTCTGTAATTTATCCCATCAGATAAAGCATAAAAATAAGTTTAATTTGACACCTAATTCACTTTCATATCTCAAGTATTTAAAAAGTTATGGCCATTTTCATACTCGGAAATGAGCATCTTGTTCCCTATTGATTTTCTATGGACATAACAAAAAAGTTGTGATCGTGAACAGTCAAAAGCCCATAACTTTCTTAAAAATTAAGAGAACTGAATGAAATTTTCAGTTATCATAGATTGAAGCATTCTGAAACAAATATAAAATAATCTTACTTGGATGACCTGAAATTAAAGCATATAATTAGTTAGTTACCTAATTGTAGCTAATTTCAGACTTCAATTACTAGATCTAAACATCTATCCATTTCTTAATAAATGATTAACATTTTTAAATAGCCTAAATGTCCAAATAATATTCACAAATAATTCACAATAAAACATGATTTTTAAATCTCATTTACATTAATTTATAGGCCAAATGGAAGGAATTCAGTGTTCAATTGCTGTAAATAAATGCCCATTTAAATCAGCTTTCCAGTGGGTCCCTGTGGAACGCGCTGGTTTAGAACGTTCACATTGCGGTAGATTTGTGCCCCAAATGCCCAGAATAATACTGCGCGATATAATGGGGCCAAAATGAGCTACTCGCAATATTAAACTTTGTATAAAGGGATCTTTAGAAGCCCTTTTTAATGTAAAAATATACAACCTACCTTCTGTAGTTTGCTTTATGAGACCCTGCGGTTGCTGGCGGTCGCGGGTTTAGAGATTGATTTTTAAACTACTATAACTATTATTCAAGGCCTTTAAACCTAATAATAGCTTTTGCGACGGGGTCTTCCAGCGATTTTTTGTTAATAATTAACTAGGCTGAACATCTTCGATTTGAACAGCCTAGAGAAAATCGCGTTTTAAACCCGCCCCCTCTAAACGGCGCCAAAATCGCGCATACCCGCAGCGGCAGATTTTCAAAGACGCTTCAGGTAGGCTTTGCAACATACCTACATTGAGTCTGTCCAAAGCAAGCGTTGTCTGCGGAGGGCGCTCAGCATCGTCAAGGACTGATCTCACCCCAACCATGGACTGTTTACCCTCCTACCATCGGGGAGGCGCTACAGGTCTCTCCGTTGCCGGACCAGCAGGTCCAGGAACAGCTTCTTCCCTGTGGCTGTCACACTACTCAACAACGTACCTCGGTGACTGCCAATCACCCCCCCCCCCCGGACACTCCTCCCACAGGAAAAAAACTATGTCTGTATACATGTAAATAGCTTTATTTATTGAAATCATATTTTATGTCGCTCTTCCAGGGAGATGCTAACTGCATTTCGTTGTCTCTGTACTGTACACTGACAATGACAATTAAAGTTGAATCTGAATCTGAACAACACGCAAGTCAAAGGGCAACTCTCTTTTACAAAGAAAGCTTAGGCTGATGGGCCGAGCAATCACGTGGTCAGGGCAGGGGGCGACGTTAGATTGGCGGTTGGAATTGGAAGGGTTGGCAGTTGGAATTGGAAGGGTTGGCGGTTGGAATTGGAAGGGTTGGCGGTTGGAGTTTAACTGTGTTCACGAGCGACGGCACAGTAGTAGTTAAATAATAACTTGATGCACGCGTGAGCGACGGGGCTGAATTGGTTAATTATTAAACAGTGTTTACACAACGCGTTAACCTCCACAGTGGTCACCCTCACTATCTAAAACGGCCTATTTTGGATTTGATCATGTTTGCAGCTGACAATCCAGACTAGCAGAACACAGTTTGGATCAAACTGCCCACTTTTTGTCTATCACAGCCCCACGGGTGGTTTGAACGGGCTGAAGCCCAGTTCCACATTCACCAGATCACTGCCGATGCCACCAGTGGTCAGTGCGCGCTGGTGGCATCGGCAGTGATCTGGTGAATGTGGAACTGGGCGACTAATCAAATACCTTCACCAGCCACTAACTGAAGGCAAGTACGAGGGGCTCAAAACCGCCGCCGCGACAGGACAGCCAGACTCCGGCACATGGATGGTCAAGGGCGGTGACCACAAGCCATCCCTGCTTATGGATGAAATACTCACCTTGATGGACGGACACAAGACCTGCCTCCTGCTCCAACAGTGTTCCTCGAGCAGATGACATCATAACCCCCAAGTTCACAAGGGGCCAGCCCCAAGCATGGGGTGAAGCACCATATCACCACCACCGGACCGCCACTCCATGCACACGTACGCTGGCTGCCCCCCGACAAGCTCCAACTGGCCAAAGATGAGTTCCACAAGATGGAGGTAATGGGCATAATGCGCCGCTCAGACAGCCCGTGAGCATCTCCTCTTCACATGGTTCTCAAAGCGTCTGGGGGCTGGAGACCCTGTGGGGACTACTTCCGTCTCAACAATGTCACAACGGCTAACTGGTGCCCCATCCCCCTCATTCAGGACTCCATGGCCAATCTGGACAGCGCCACAGATTTTTCCAAAATCAACCTGGTACGTGGCTAGCATCAGCTTCTGGTAAACCCAGACAACAACCCCAAGATGGCTCTCATCACCCCGTTCGGGCTCGTTTAGAACGACCGCTTTCTGCAACACGAAAGAGGTGCTGGCAAAGGCGATAATGCTGGTACATCCACGTGCCTACAGCTCTCACAGTTAACGCTTCTGGCACACACGTGGGAGAAGTGCTGGAACAACTGATCGATGGAAGCTGGCAGCCCCTCACACAGGAGATGCGTACACGAGATCAGGCCGCCTCACCCGTGAGCCTAACCGCCGCCATTATTCCCGTTCTGAGGGGGGTCATTTGGCGGGCTGCGCTATTTTAGTATCGTACCGTCATTGGTCAGGCTCGAACTCTCGCGTGGACTGGGCGTGATCTGGGCCAACCAATCACGCGGTCAAGGGGTTAGGCGGTTGGAATTGGAAGGGTTGGCGGTTGGAATTGGAAGGGTTGGCGGTTGGAATTGGAAGGGTTGGCGGTTGGAATTGGAAGGGTAACTGTGGAGTGTTCATGAGCGACAGCACAGTACTAGTTAAATATTAACTTGATGTGCGCGTGCGTGAGCGACAGGGCTGTATCGGTTAATTCAACATCAATAATGGAACTCATCAATATTATTAGAAGATTTGAGTACAGGAGTAAAGATGTCCTACTGTATTTGTATAGGGGGGTTGCACGAAAGGTCACTGGGTCACGGGGCTTGACGCACGGAGCCGCTAAATCCAACTGGAAGACATCCGTCACTTCCGGTATATGTTATTAATGCTAGAAACGTGTACTTTCCTACCTGTTAAAAACCGCCAAAATGTTGAATTTTTGCGCTGAAAAAATTTGTGGGAGTCGGGGTAAGTGTGAGAGACATGGACCCATCTTTAGAATTCCAAACGTGAAGCGAAATGAAGGTATAGAGAAGCGAGAACTGAAGGGACAACAGCAGCTAAAGTGCTTGGTAAACATTGAAAATATTGGGAATTATCGCGTTTGCTCACTGCATTTCATCAAGAGTAAGGCATTATTTGTGTTTTTTCTTGATTCCTTTGGTATCTAAAAATTCTCAGAAGTGATAAATCTGGCTGTACATTTTTCTTCAGATGCGTTTTCACATTGAATGTAAAAACCCACGGGAACCATGGGCGATTAAAAAAAATTACAGCCATATTTATCACTTCTGAAACTTTTTAGATGCCAAAGGAATCAAGAAAAAACACAAATAATGCCTTAGCTGATGAAATGCAGTGAGCAAACGGCCAATGTTCGCCAAGCACTCTGGCTGTTGTTGTCCCTTCAGCTCTTGTTTCTATCTACCGTCATTTCTCCTCACTTATGGAATTCTGAAGTAGGCTAAATGTCTCACACGCTTATCCCGATTTCCATAATTATTTACAGCGCAAAAATTGACAATTTCAGCGGGTTTTAACAGGCCCGCTACGCTGGAAACAATGGTAAGTGCCGACCTGCAGTTCATCGCGTGTAATCCATTTGGAGTAGCGTAGCAACAATACGGGTCATGGGTCGTGACTCGACTGCCGTGACACCTCCCTATAGGGCCCTGGTGAGAACACAGCTGGAGTATTGGCAAAGTCTATAGCAATATTGGGAAAATCATTACATACTTTGTATAATACACTCATAGAAACATAGAAATTAGGTGCAGGAGTAGGCCATTCGGCCCTTCGAGCCTGCACCGCCATTCAATATGATCATGGCTGATCATCCAACTCAGTATCCCGTACCTGCCTTCTCTCCATACCCTCTGATCCCCTTAGCCACAAGGGCCACATCTAACTCCCTCTTAAATATAGCCAATGAACTGGCCTCAACTACCCTCTGTGGCAGAGAGTTCCAGAGATTCACCACTCTCTGTGTGAAAAAAGTTTTTCTCATCTCGGTTTTAAAGGATTTCCCCCTTATCCTTAAGCTGTGACCCCTTGTCCTTGTCTCATATTGCCATATCTGAGTTACTGTGTGGAGATATGGGGTAACACCTACAAAACCAACCTACAGCCGTTATGTACATTACAAAAAAGAGCAATAGGAATTATCAATAACGTTGGATATCTTGAACATACCAATTTATTATTCTTAAAGTCACATACACTGAAGTTCACTGATCTGGTTAAATTTAAGACTGCGCAAATCATGTACAAAGCAAGAAATAATTTACTTCCAAGAAATATACAAAAACTGTTTATGGAAAGACAGGGTGGGTATAATTTGAGGGTGGAACATAATTTAAAAAAACTCAATGCCAGAACAACTCTTAAAAGTATGTGCATAGCAATCTGTGGTGTGAATTTGTGGAATGGTCTGGAACAGGAGATAAAACTTAGCACAAGCATAATTCAGTTTAAAAAGATGTACAAAAACACTTGTTTAAAAGGATATTGGGATGAGGATAGGTGATTGTGATATTTGTTATACTGATTGTATTGGGAAGGGTGATTATAGAGTAATGGGTTGTAAATATGACTAAGATACTGTACAGTATATGCGGGTTTTTTCTTTTCTTTTTCTTTTTTTCTTTTTTGTATGGCTTTGTAAATATTTGATTAGTGTTCAAATGTAAACAATTTGGTGTACATATAGTGGCTGGTGTACATATGGTGTACATATAGCTGCTAAATTTGTATAAGATAATTACAAGCAGTTGAATAAGGGGTGGGAATTAATAAGCTTTGGCTTCTTCCTACTCCTTTTTGGACTCATATGATTTCATTTATTTATAGATATTGTTTATGACACTTAATAAATATTTTTGTTTTGTTTTTTGTATGCTGTTTCACATTTGCTATTTATTCTTTTATTCTGTCTGAAATAAATAATAAAAAGTAAATAGATAAATAAATAGATAAATAAATAATTTGAGGAAGGACGTCTGTGCTATTGAGGCAATGCAGCGTAGTTTCACTGGATGGCGGGACTGTCATATGAGGAAAGACTGGGCTTGTATTCACTGGAGTTTAGAAGGAAGAGAGGGGATCTTATAGAGACGTGTAAAATTGTTATTTTTTTTATTTTTTTATTTTTTTAATATTTTTATTAGAAGTAGACATATTATAAAGTATAGTTACATATTATAGTAAAAAGACTTTTCATATACATCAGTCATACATTATTAAAATTTTCAATTATCAATTACTTCTGCTTCTAGTTTTTATTTTTTATAGAAAGAGAGAGAAAGAGAGGGTAGAAAGTTACAAATTAAAAAAAACAGAAAAACAGAGGAGGTGGAATGGGTTACCTGTAATACGTCAATGGAGATAGGTTCGTAAATTATAAAATATAGCTTTTCATCTGATCCTGAGTTCAAGTTTCAGTTGGGTCCTCGTGCTGTGCCAATCTATCCCTTCAGATAGTTAATGAATGGAGCCCAGATTTTATCGAAAATATCTTGTTTGTCCATTAAGACAAGTCTGATTCTTTCTAAGTATAGGGTCTCCGACATTTCCGTAATCCACATATTAATTGTGGGGGTTGTAGGGCCTTTCCAAAATTTTAATATTAATTTTTTCCCGATTATTATACTGTAGTCGAGGAAATTTCTTTGGTTTGTTGTGAGTGTTAAACTTTGTTCTGATATTCCAAGTATTATTAATTTTGTGTTTCGGTCCAGTTTTGTATTAATAACTTCTGAAGTTATTTCAAAAATATCAGTCCAGAAATGTTTAAGTTTTATACAGTTTGCAAACGTATGTGTTAAATTAGCCTCTAGATGTAGACATTTATCACAAATAGGAGAGATTTGTGGGAAGATTCTATTTAGTTTTATTTTAGAGTAGTGTAGTCTATGTAAGACCTTTGAATTGTATTAAAGTATGTCTGGCATTTAATGAACTTTGATGAATTTGTTGTAAACTTTCGTCCCACATATCTTTCGTTATAGGGTGACCTATTTCATTTTCCCATTTGTATCTATATGGTTCGGTCGGTGGTACCTCGTTGTTTAGTAGGGTGTTATAAATATGAGCTATTAGTATTTCAGTATTAGGATGCTTGTTCAAACATTCATCAAGAATTTCTGATTCCCTACTCCTGTAGACTTGTGTATTAGATTTAACATAATCTCTAATTTGTAGATATCTGAAGAAATTATTTGAGTGCAGTCCATAATTCTGTTGTAACTCTTGAAATGAAAGAAAAGTGGCTTTTCCATAAAGATGTCCAATATTTTTGATTCCATAATTTTTCCATTGTGTGAAACCTTTGTCCTTAAAGGATGATTTGAATGAAGGATTATTTACAATGGGAAGGCATAGTGGTATATTATTCAATTTTAAATCTTTTTTTATTTGTTTCCAAATTCGTATTCCACTATGTATTATGGGGTTTTCTTTATAGGTTTTTTTGTGCAGTTTTGTGGGGGCAAATATGATCGGACCTATTTCAAAAGGTAGACAGTCTTCCTTTTCCATCATTAACCAATCTGGTTGTCGATCCATTTCTTCCAGCCAGAAATTCATGTTTTTAATATGGACTGCCCAAAAATAAAATAAGAAATTTGGCAAAGCCAAACCTCCATTTATCTTTGACTTACATAAATGTTTTTTACTTATTCTATGATTCTTATAATCCCAGACAAAACTTGTAACAATGGAGTCGACTTTTTGGAAAAAAGTTTTTGGAATATATATCGGAATTAATTGAAATAGGTACAGCAGTTGCGGTAAAAAAATCATTTTTATAGCATTAATTCTCCCAAGCATAGAAATGGGGAGTGTTTTCCAGTATTGAATATTCTTATGTAGTTTATTCAGTAAGGGTGGGAAATTTAGTTTAAATAAAGAGGTATATGTCTTAGTTACATAGATTCCTAAGTATTTAAATTTATCTTTAACTATTTTAAAAGGGGATTGTTGTATTGTATGTAAATTGAATTTTGTTATTGGCATGATTTCACTTTTATTCCAATTAATTCTATATCCTGAAAACTGACCAAATTGAGTTATTAGATTTAATAAGTTTGGAATACTAGTTTCTAACTTTGTAATATATATTAGTACATCATCTGCATATAAGGAAATGTTATTCCTTGTGTCTCTAGTATTGTATCCATATATTCCTGGATGGTTTCTAACGCTTTCTGCTAGGGATTCGATTGCAAGAGCAAATAATAGTGGGGAAAGTGAACATCCTTGTCTACAGCCTCTAGAGAGATTAAATTTAGTTGATAACATTTGTTTGTTAATATTCTGGCTGTTGGATTAGAATATAACAATTTAACCCATGTACAGTACTTCTCTCCTAGTTGAAATTTTTCCATCACCGAAAATAAATATGGCCATTCTACCTGGTCAAATGCTTTTTCAGCATCTAACGAAATAATTGCTAGACCTGCATTAGGAATTCTATTGGAGTATATAATATTAAATAATCTTCTCAGATTATAAAATGAATAACGGTTTGGGATAAACCCTGTTTGGTCGGGATGTATTAATTTACTGATCACTAAGCTCAATCTATTAGATAAAATTTTAGTTAATATTTTCTGATCAGTATTTAAGAGGGCTATAGCTCTGTATGAACCTGGGTCTTCAAGATCCTTGTCCGTTTTTGGTATGAGTATGATTGTAGATTCATTTAGAGTTTCTGGGAGTTTCTGTTGAGTGTAGGCGTATTTGTACATTGTCTGTAGGCGTGGGGAAAGCAAATCATAATTTTTTTAATAAAATTCAGAATTTAGACCATCGGGGCCTGCAGCCTTTCCGTTTTTTAAAGATTTGATTGACTCTTCGATGTATTTTATCGTAATTTCAGACCCTAATAATTCTCTCTTTCTGATCTAGACCCGCAAACTTACAATTCTGTAAAAATGTTTCCATTCCCGTTGATTGTTCTGTTATTTTAGATGAATACAATTTTTGGTAGTATTGTAGAAATCTATCAATTATATCTTTAGGCAGTGTTAATGTTTCTCCCTTGTCTGTTCTAATTTTGTATATTGTTTTTTCCCCATCCAATTTACGAAGTTGACGCGCTAGTAGTTTTTGTGGCTTATCACCAAATTCAAAATTTAATTGTTTTGTATGTTGATAAAGTTTTATAACTTGGTCTGAATATATCTTGTTTAATTTATATATTTCAGTACTGCAATTTTATTGTGTTTTATCATGGATGGTGCTGCTGCATTTTCTGTGTCTAATTGCTTTATTTCCATTTCCAGTTTCTGTTGTTTGGCCCTATTCTCTTTATTAAAAAATGATTGGGAAGAAATTAATGCTCCACGTACAAATGCTTTAAATGTTTCCCAAAGAAGGGAAGCAGAGATTTCAGGGCTATCGATAGCTTCAAAAAACATTTTAATCTGTTTTATTAGGTATTCATTACATAACTTATCTTTTAAGATTTGGGGATTAAATCTCCATTGTGACTGTGTCTCTACCATTCCGTTTAGTTTGATCATAAATGTTAGTGGAGCATGGTCTGAGATTATGATATTATGATATTGCGAGTTATAGGTAAATGGGATAAGTTTTGAATCTACTAAAAAATAGTCTATCCTTGAGTAAGTTTTTGTACTGGTGAGTAAAATGAATATTCTCGGCCCGATGGATTTTCAATTCTCCAAACGTCCTTAATATTAGTAGTATTAATGTATGAGTTTAAAAATTCACTTGATCGAGATTTTAGTTTTATTTGAGTTGATGATCTATCCAAACAGGCATGCAATGTACAATTTAAATCTCCACCGATTATTAAGTTTTGTTGTGTACATATTGTTAAGAATTCTCTTAAAAAACAGTGGGCTATCAAAATTTGGTCCATACACATTGAGGAGAGTCACCTTTTTTAAGTATAACTCCCCTATTATTACAATATATCTGCCTTCAGTGTCTTCTATCGTTGATATATGTTTAAAGGGTATACCTTTACGAATTAATATTGCAACACCTCTAGATTTATGTGAGAATGAAGAGTGGTACGCTTTAGCAATCCATTTTGCTTTCAATCTGTGTTGTGCTTCCTTTTTAAGATGTGTCTCCTGGAGAAATATTATATCTGTTTTCAATGATTTTAAATGGGCTAACACTTTGCCTCTCTTGATAGGTTCATTAATTCCCTTAACATTCCAACTACAGAATTTAATTCCCTCACCCCCAATGTTTATATTCATGTCTTGCATCTTGTGATTAAGTGGTAGAGCAGATGATTCAGCACACTCAACTCTACCTTATACTCGAACATCAGGTAGATGAATTTTAGGTCACGTCTGTTTTCCATCCGAACATATCTCCTTAAGTAAAATATGCAATTCCATTCCAAATACAAAATATAATATGATATAAAATAAAAAAAGTAATAGCAAAATGGATTAGTAAAGTGTGGAAATTAAAAAGAAAAAGCAACTACAACTACAATTAGTGCAGTTAGTGATAGCCACCCTAATGTGGCTAAGCATCTATGGACTTCCGTAGCTTTTGGTTAATAAAAATACTAGCTCCGTACTTTCCTTGAAAGGAAAGTTTCCAATTCGATGCAAACAATTTGTGGGGGGAAAGAAATAATGATTATATTCCATTAATGATATAATTAGTAGTCTCAAATTGAAATGTTAGTTTTGTATAATATAAACATTTATAAAAGAATAATCAAAAACAAAAACATCAGAGAGAGAGCCACCATACATTTTTCATTGTAAGATATCTGAATCACACTTTACTTATGTTTCATACTTTTAGTTAATTCTTAAATAATCTAAATAATCTAATTATCAATAATTAGTGTTAGTTAGTATTCATGATTATTAATAGTTGTTAGAAGTTGTTAGAAGTTAGTACTAAAATGTAAGTATTATATATCCGTTGCAGGATATTTACCCAAATCTTATTGCGAATTTTAGGCAACTCTTAAATATAATGGTTTAAAGTTTAGAGTTTAGAGTTCCACATCTTCTCTGCGAGATAGCAGTATCCAGGTAGGTGTTGAGTGTTGAATATTTTTCAAACTTCGATCTTGTCCTCGATGTTCTTGGCAAATTCAAATGCTTCTGTGTGCTTGATGAAGAAGTGTTCCTTATTTTCGTAACTAACTCTTAGTGTTGCGGGGTATAACAGTCCATATCTCAAATTCTTTATGTTCTTCAGTATTCTTCTTGTTTCTGTGAACAATGCTCTTTTCTTAGCAACTTCCACAGGATAATCTCTGAATACGCTAATCTTGTCTCCTTCATATACAAGATTTCTGCTTTTGACAAATTTCCTCATCATGTCATCCAATACATGGTCATATTGGACCTTTACTATCATTATTCTTGGAGGGTCGCCCACCTTTGGGGGACGTCTCGGCACTCTGTGCGCTCGGGCAAGTAATGGCGCCTGGTCCAGGTTCAAAATTGTTTTCAGTACATCTGCAGCAAATTCACGGGGGTCATGAGTCCCCTCTCTGCCTTCCTGGATGCCCACGATTCTTAAGTTCTGACGCCTCTGTCGTCCCTCCAAGTCTGTACATTTTTCGGTTATTTGACGCAATAACTTTGATAGGCGTTGGTTCTCAGTGATGAGTTGTTTTGTAGTTGCGGTGCTTGTCTCAGCAAGTTCCTCAAGTTCTTTTACAATCTTGTGGTGTTGGTTTAATGTCTGGAAGATAGGTTCAAGTTTAGAATCAAATCTGGATTCCATCTTATTCAGTTTTTCATTTACTTCTTCAACATTTTGAGTCAAATTTCTTTCCATATCTAATTTCCAGTCTTCAAGGACTTCGTGTACAATCTCTGTAACATCTTCTTTAATTTGTTCTATAATTTCTTTTTTAAAAGATGTCAGCTCCTCTTTAAAGTTCTGTCTAAGATTTTTAAGTTCCTCCTTAAGAAACGTTTTTAATTCTTCCATCTCAGTATTTTTCTTCTTCTTTGAGATGTCTTCTCGGGATGCTGTTAAACCTGAGGCCGAGGCTTCAGTTGGGCCTACCTCTTTAGTCTTGCCGGTTTTTGTCTTGGGGGGAGTAAGCTGAGTCGACATACTGCCGGTGTCGCGCGCCTGATGACGTCACAGGCCTTTTGCAAAACAATCGGTGCCGTTTTCTGTAGGTAGGATCTGTCTTTTCCCCCCGTTTTTTCGTTTTTTTTCACGGAGCTAGTTGGCGCGAGTCTCTCCTACTCCATAGCGCCACCGGAAGTCATAAAATTGTTATTTAGACGTAAGAAGATTGTTAAGGGCTTGGACACGCTAGAGGCAGGAAACATGTTCCCGATGTTGGGGGAATCCATAACCAGGAGCCACAGTTTAATAATAAGGAGTAAGCCATTTAGAATGGAGACGAAGAAACACTTTTTCTCACAGAGAGTGGCGAGTCTGTGGAATGCTCTGCCTCAGAGGGCGGTGGAGGCAGGTTCTCTGGATGCTTTCAAGAGAGAGCTAGATAGGGCTCTTAAAAATAGCGGAGTCAGATGATATGGTGAGAATGCAGGAACGTGGTACTGATCGGGATGATCAGCCATGATCACATTGAATGGCGGTGCTGGCTCGAAGGGCCAAATGGCCTGCTCCTGCACCTATTGTCTATTGTCTATAAAATTATGAAATGATTGAACAAGCTCGATGCAGGAAAAATGTTCCCAATGTTGGGGGAGTCCAGAACCAGGGGCCACAGTCTAAGAATAAAGAGGGGGTCAGAAAATGAAATGTCACCCTGAGTTGTGAATTTGTGGAATTCTCTGCCACAGAGGGCAGTGGAGGCTAATTCACTGGATGATTTCAAAAGAGACTTAGATAGAGCTCTAGGGGCTAGTGGAATCAAGGGATATGGGGAGAAGGCAGGCACGGGTTACTGATTGTGGATGATCAGCCTTGATCACAATAGACAATAGGTGCAGGAGTATGCCATTCGGCCCTTCGAGCCAGCACCGCCATTCAATGTGATCATGGCTGATCATCCCCAATCAGTGCCCTGTTCCTGCCTTCTCCCCATATCCCCTGACTCCGCTATTTTTAATGAATGGAGGTGCTGGCTCGAAGGGCCAAATGGCCTCCTCCTGTACATATTTCTATGTTTCTATGAATGGCAGTGCACTCGATGGGCCGAATGACACAATTCTACGCCTGCAATGTGAACTTTACCTGCGTTATATTATAGTTTCACTCTGTCTGTCTCTAGCCAGTAGCATCATCCCAAAGCCTGTCGGGATACTTGACATTCAGTCCCAGGCTATAGGATGTTTCCATTGGTGGGAGAGTCTAGGAACAGAGGTCATAGTCTCAGAATTAAAGGGCACTCTTTTAGAAAGAGGAGGTAGAAGTGAGGAGGAACTTCTTTAGTCAGATGGTATTTAATCTGTGGAACACATTGCCACAAATGGCTGTGGAGGCCGTCAGTGGATATTTTTAAGGCGGTGATAGACAAATTCTTGATTAGAACAGGTGTCATGAGTTATGGGGAGAAGGCAGGAAAATGGGATTAGGAGGCAGAGATCAGCCATGATTGAATGGCAGTGGCCCAATGGCCCAATTCAACTCCTATAACTTGTGAACTTTACATGCGTTATATTATAGCTACTGTAATGGCAAATGTTCAACTTTTCCAGTGTCCCCTTTTCCAGTTACCATTAATATACAGGTACAGTCGGAGTGATCTTATGCAGACCCGATAGAACAGATCTTCCAGTCGTAATTTTCAGTTTATTTGATTGTTTATTGAGGTAGTTGTAGAAACAAAGAGATGGACAAACAAAGAGAATTCTGCATGCAAGTTGTAGCTGGTCGCTCTGTCCCTGGTCTGGTGAGAACTGTCTGCACTCCCTCCCTGTGCCTGCCCCTTCCTGTCCCCTATGCCCTTACATATACGCCACCCTGTGCATCTAATGACTGCCCCCAAGTGTCCAAAATAATACTGCAAGATATATCTCAGCAAAATAATATGATATGCCGACAACAAACATAAATAGCTCCTACACACCGGCCCCTAATTGTCCTACGTATATAACAAAACAATGACCAATCAAGAATAAAAGGAGCTATATACATTACACCACCCCCTTTTCCTTTACACATTTTCAAAAAAAAAGTATGTTCTATGTGTTAGCATGTACTCTTCTTTAGTGATTCTTCAATCTTCGTCTCTTCCTTCTTTTTCTTTTTAGGGCCACCAGTCTTTCCTGTACCTAGGTCTTAGATTCTTGGAGTAGACATATCTTTGTTATCAGTCTTTCCAAGATGGGCTCTTGGGCTGAAGTTGAACTGTGCGCACAAGACCTTGTGCATGTGGTGTGGTCTCCAATATTCTGCCTATTAGCCAGGAGCCTCGTGGTGCAGTGGAATCAGCCACCAAAACAATGTCACCTGGAGCAAGGCTTCTCGTTACTCTTGACCACCGATGTCGTTCTTGGATTAGGGGCAAGTATTCATGTGTCCACCGTTTCCAAAAGAGATCTGCCATATATTGCACCTGTCTCCATCTGCGTTTAATGTACAAGTCTTCCTTTACAAAGAGTCCAGGTGGTAGTATTCGCTTAGCTTTCAACAGAAGAAGATGGTTTGTTGTGAGTGCTTCCAGGTTCATTGGATCATCAGGGCTCTTGGTAATGGCTCGATCATTTAAAATTGCTTCACAACTTCACAAATTAAAGTTTGCAATCCTTCATCATCCAGAACTTGTTGGTTAAGAACAGAGCGCAGCACATTTCAAACCATGGAGGCAAGGGAGGAGGTAGGGAGTCAGGTATCATGTCTTCTGCGTTTGCAGGGAAAAAGTACCTGGGAGGGTGGTTTGGGTGGAGACCTCTTGAAATCTCACCTCTATACTTCCAATCTTATAGTTCCCCATCCCTCTACTGCCAATTTCTATTTCCGCTCCAAAATCCACAACAGGAGTGCCTACTGTTCTAATTGCTTCTGTCCATTCCCACCGCACAAAACACATCTCCAAATACCTCAATTGCATGTCTTTCGGCAAACCAAGCTCTCGAGTCCTGGCAACATCTTCATAAATCTTCTCTGCACTCTTTCCAAATGAGTACGCTGTACTCCAAATGTGGCCTCACCAACATCTAATACTACTTTAGTGTACCCAGTACCCTGACAGATGAAAGCCAATGTATCAAAAGCAATATTTACCACTATCTATCTGTGACACCACATTCAGAGAACTATGTACTCGTACTGCAAGATTGCTCTGCTCTACCACACTCCCTAGAGCCCTACCATTGTGAAGGTCCTGTCCTGGTTGAACTCTCCAAAGTACACCTCAAACTTATCAGCACTAAACTCCATGAGCCATTCTTTGGCCCATTTTCCCAGCTGAGCAAAATCCTGCTGTAATTTATCATAACCAGCTTCACTGCCTACAATACTACCTACTTTAGTGTCATCTGAAAGCTTACTAATCATGCCGTGTACATTCTCAACTATGTACAAAAGCATGATTACTACGTTTGCACATGACACGTCTCCTGTGTTTGCAGAGGAAAATATCTGGGGGAAGGGATGTTTGGGTGGGAAGATAAGGGTGAACCAAGGAGTTGCAGAGGGAGTGGTCTCCGCGGGAAGGGGAAAAGAGTGGCGATGAGAAGATGTGACTGGTAGTGGGATAGCGAACATTTTGGAGAATGATGTGCTGGATGTGGAGGGGTGATACACAAGGACCTTCCTTGCTCTATCTGGAGGGGAGGGTGAGGGGGGAGCAAGAGCTGAACTATCACCTGTATAGAAGCTACCCAAGCAAAATAAAGGCGCTGAAGGAATAAGAAGTGGCCTCATTCTGGTAATGGAGGAGGCCCAGGACAGAAAGATCAGTATGGGAATGGGAAGGGGAGATAAAATGGTTAAGGAACCAGGAGATCTAGCTGGCCTTGGTGGACCAAATGTACGTATTCGACAAAATGGTTGCCCAGTCTAAGTTTTGTCTTGCTGAAGAAGTAAAGGAGGCCACATCAGGAGCACAGAATGCAGTAGAGGGTAGAGGGGGTGCATGTGACACCCTGTCACACCTGGAAGGACTTTGGGATTCCTGGATGGATGTGAGGAAGTATAGGGATAAGTGTTACATTTCCTCTGGTTCCTGGAGAAAGTACATGGGAGGTGGTGGTTTGGGTGGGTCATCACCGCTGCTGATTTCCCATCCACAACTCCAACCTTATGGTCTCAGTCCCAAAATCCACAGGCTTGGCTAACCCATTGGACTGGCTTGGCTAACCCATTGTCTCTCACTGCTGCACTCAACTAATCTGCAAATACCTCGATTCCATCTCTCCCTAGATTCCCTCTCCGAAATCAAGCCCTCGAGTCCTGGCAACAACCTCGTAAATCTTCTTTGGACTCTTTCCAGCTTAATTACATCCCTGACCAAAATCGAACACAATACGCTAAATGTAGGCACACTAATGTCTTGCACAATCATATCATAATGTCCAACTTCTATACACTCAACACCCTGACTGATGAAGGCCAATATAACAAAAGCTGTCTTTAGCACCCTAGCTAGCTAGCTACCTGTGCTGGTTGCCACTTTCATGGAACCGTTTAGCTGTACTAGAAGCCCTCCATTTCCCACAGCCCCACCATTCATCCTGCCTGCCTGCCCTGGTTACACTTCACAATGCAAACCTCCCTCACAATTACCTGCATTACGCTTCATTAGCCATTCTTCAGCCCGCTTGCCCAGCTGATCAACCTCCTGCTGTCATTTTTTATAACAATCCTCACAGTCTATAAAGCTGTTTACTTTAGTATCATATGAAAACTTACTAATCATGCCATGTACATTCCCATCTAATGTACAAAAGCATGATTAGTAAGTTTGCAGAGGATGCATCTCCTGTGGCTACAGGGAAAAGTATCGAGAAAGGTGATCATTTGGGTGGGAAAGGATGAGTGAATCAAAGAGTTGTGGAGGGAGCAGTCTGTGCTGAAAGGTGCGGGATGGGAAGTTGCAAAGGCTGGTGGAATGAAAAGCAAAGGACCAGGACAAGGGGAGCATTATGCTCATTCTGTCTGTGGCCTGGGGAATGGAAGGAGCGGGCAGAGGGATGAGAGCTGAATTGCAGAATATATCTGGAGGAAGTAGAGGAACAGGTATTACATCTCTTGCAGTTGCAGGGGAAAGTAACAGAGTACTTGAAGAGTGCGAGAGGTATCTCAGATGTAGGCCAGAAGGGAGGGGGCAGGGGAGAGGGGGGATTTGGGAAGGAGATAGAAAGGAGCAGTACAGGGCTGTGGAACTACAAGGTTGGAATCTGTGCAGGGGAACCGGGAAAAAATTAATATTAAAATTTTGGAAAGGCCCTACAACCCCCACAATTAAAATGTGGATTACGGAAATGTCGGAGACCCTATACTTAGAAAGAATTAGACTTGTCTTAATGGACAAACAAGATCTTTTCCATAAAATTTGGGCTTCATTCATTAACTATCTGAAGGGATAGATTGGCACAGCACGAGGACCCAACTGAAACTTGAACTCAGGACCAGATGAAAAGCTATACTTTATAACCTACGAACCTATCTCCATTGACGTATTACAGGTAACCCATTCCACCTCCCTTGTTTTTCTGTTGTGTTTTTTTTTTTCTTTTTTCTTTGTAACTTTCTACCCTCTCTTTCTCCCTCTTTCTATAAAAAATAAAAACACTAGAAGCAAAAGTAATTGATAATGGAAAATTTTAATAATGTATGACTGATGTATATGAAAAGTTTTTTTACTATAATATGTAACTACATTTTATAATATGTCTACTTCTAATAAATAAATAAATAAATAAATAAATAAAGATGAAAAAAAAAAGGAATCTGTGCAGGGGAGATTACCCGAGGCAATGACATCCAAACCACCTCCGCCTCCCAGATAGTTTCTCCTGCGACCGCAGGTGGTGCAACACCCCTCCCCTATACCCCTCACTCACGTCCATCCAGGGACCCCCGGGTGCCCTTCCAGTTGAGGCAGGGGCTCACACGCAAGTCCTCTAACCCCATCCACCACACCCAGCCTCCCGATGCGGTCTCCTACCATCGGCAAGAACAAGTATAGATCAGTGAAACACTTGCAATCAGTCGACCAAGGTCCGACAGATGTCCCGGCTGCTAGGCTCTTTGGGCCCACCCTTCCTTGACTGACCCTCCAATCCTAGGCCACCTCCATCAATAAGAGTGAGGCCACACTCAAAAGTGGAAAAACACCTTATATTCCATTTGGGTATTTTACAATCCAACAGCATGATATTGAATCCTTCCACTTAGCTGAATGTGGATGCACACATTTCAGAATGAAAGGGACAAAGTTCAACTCTAAGGGACGGAATAGCTGCAAATGATTGAACGGATCACTTCCAGACTAACACAAATGTAACTCAGGTATCATTGGTTACTCTCGAGTTTGCCAGCAATGGTGGCAATTGCTAACAAGCATCCTGATTGATATGTTCTACAAAAAAGGATAAATGAGAAATATACGGTTAAAAGTAGAAGAATAACATTTTCTGATCAGCACCAAAAGTATAAAATTCTTCTGAAAACAAGTCATTGAGTTTTTCCAATCAACTTACATCTTAGTGCAGGGTGTAAATCATAGTTTGTAAAATATCTTTTGTATATTTAGCTCTAAAGGCATTTACCATATTCTATTATTCTAGGCATTATTTTGGCTCTAATTCCATTTCTTAATACTATATTAATGTAATTAATATTAGATAATAGTATTATTTTTTTGGCAATTCAGACAATGAATAACTTTCCATTAAAAAAACGTAACTACCCCATGAGAATAGTCACACTGCTTCACCCTTGGGATTCTAAATGTCCCCCTCCATATCATATCACCCCTTATATTATTATACCATCCCAAGTATGCAATTCCTTACCTGCTCCATCGTCTGATAAATAAGTAGGGTTTACTTTGTTGTTCCATTTTTGCTTCGCTTTCTTCCCTTCATACTTCTCTGCTGCTCCATTGTTTGCGAGGTCATCTTCAGTCAACATTACTTGGTTCTTCCTTTTACACATCTTTATCTTCCCTACAATCTGATATCAAAATTAAAGAAAATTATTTTAATGCACAAAAACCCAACAAAATAAAGTTAATTATATAGGGCTGGCATGAGGAATTAAAGAGAGTGTTAAAAAGCTCATGTTGAAAAGAAATAACTCATAACTTTCCATTCTCAATAGCAGTTGCATTTGTGGAATATAAATCATGTAAGAGTGTCTCCTTATAAGGGTGTGGCGTCTCGTGTCTTGTGTGATCGTGAGATTGTGGTAAAATCTGTCAGCCTTCACATCCCTCGAGACAAACTAAAACTCAAATCTATGAGCCTGCGCGAGTCTCCTCCAAAGTAGACACAACCCTCTACGTAGCAAATCCCACCTACAAAAGTACAGACAGATAAAAACAACAAATATTAGACATGGCTATAATATACTGACTTAAGCTTGCTGGCTCTTACATACAGGCCCCTAATTGTTCTATGTATATAATGAAGCAATTACCAATAAACATTAAAACAAAAAGGAGCTAAAAAAGCTTAGCATACATCAAAAACAAAAGTAATATGCGCTACATATTAGCATTCAGGCATCTTTAGCAATTTTTTTATCTTCACCTTCGCCTTCTAGAAGCAGACATATCTTAGTTATCGGTCTTACCAAGATGTTGTTCTTAGTCTGAAGTCATACCGTACGCAGCAAACCTTTAACGTCTGGCATGATCTCCAGTATCATTCCCATCAACCAAGAACCTTGTGGTGCAGTAGAATCAACCACCAAATCGATGTCACCTGGAATAAAATGTCTTCTTACTCTCAAGCATCCTTGTTGTTCTTGGATTAAAGGCTTGTGCCCTTGTGTCCACCTTTTCCAAAAAAGATCTGCCATATATTGTACTTGCCTCCATCTGCATCTAATATACAAATCTTCCTTCACAAAGAGCTCAGGTGGTTGTATTGGATTGGTTTTCAACAGAAGAATATGATTTGGTGTAAGTGCTTCCAAGTCACTTGGATCATCAGAACTCTTGGTAATAGGTCGATCATTTAAAATTGATTCAACTGCACAAAATAAAGTTTCCAATCCTTCATCATCTAGAACCATGCGGATCAATCGTTCCCAAATATTCCCAATCGTTCCAATGATGGGATCCCGCAGGAGAATTAAAATTCCATTCTATCCCTATCTGATGCATAACACTCTGGATTTTATTCTGATTAAAGCCTTTAAGTGCTTCTCTCAATTCCATTTTCGCTCCAACAAAATTCATACCATTATCTGATCTTAATGATAAAACTTCACCTTGTCGACAGATCAACCGTTGTAATGTACAAGATGCACTGCTCTTCTTGCCATGCAAGTGAAGATTACACCATACCTTTTCACAAGACTTTGTAATCTCTTGACTTCTATAGGACCAGAGCAATCAACTCCTATATCTGTGAATGGAGGTTTATCAGGTAAAATCCTCTCGAGAGATAAATCTGCCATTTTCTATTCTCCAACCTTACCACGCTGTCGTCTGCACACAGTACAATTTTTAATTCTCTTTCTTGCAGCAGACTTAGCTTTGATAATCCAATATTTCTTACAAAGTAAATGCCTACTATGTTCTGTGTGCTGAAGCAAAGCAATAATTTCATTGTCCTATCAGGGACACATGACAATAAACTCACTTGAACTTGATGTTGAAGTTGCAACAGCATGTGATTTCTACCTCCATGTCCGATCTGTTCATGGAAATGTCGTAACGGTAATGTTGAAATATGAAAGTCCTTTGAGAGAATAATAGGATGCTTAGCCCCTTCCTGCATTGCTAGTCTATTCAGGCGACCACCTACTCTCAGAAGTCCTTCATCCAATACCGGATCAAGCTTGTACAATTGACTGTCACTTTTAACACCATGTACTCCAGCTTCCAACTTTCTTCTTTGTATCTTTGTCTTTGACAGAAAGAGATAATTGCATTTTCTGCACCAAGAAGATCCTCAAGATGTAATCCCTGTATGTGGTACGGTGCCTTAAAGACTTGAATCTTCTTTTCAAACTTTTCCTTTGGTTTATCAGGATCTTTTCCAAAGATACCTCCTTTTTCGAACGGACAGCAATAACCTTGTTTTGGCTTTAAGAAACCACAGTCATCAACATGATGAAAAATGGGTAATTAAATCATTCATCGAGTCTGATGAATCCTTAACAATAACATTCACTTTGATGTCTTGTTTAATTTCCGAATCATTAGCAGAGATTTCAAATCCCAGCTCAAAATTTGGTCATTCTCTGCTGACTTAAAGCCCTGTCGCACTGTACGAGTTCATTCCAAGAGCTCTCCCGAGTTTGCCCTGATTCGAACTCGGAGATTTACGGTAATGGCCACTCGTTGGTACTTGGGGCTCTCGTGGACATTTTTCAACATGTTGAAAAATCTTCACAAGTCTTCCCGTGCTTACCTGCCGTTAGCGAGTCTTCCCGAGTACCTGCCGTTACCGCTAAGAGACGTCCCCGAGCTCCGACGTACCCGCTACGTTCATTCTCTGTGCTTACCATGGGTTTGATTGTTTTTAAACTCGGGAGAGCTCTTTTTTTTTTTTTTTTTTTTTTTTTTTTTTTTTAATATAAATTTATTCAATTATTAAAAAATAATATTACACTACAATAAAACAAGCCAGAACCCACCACCATAATACAATACAAACATGTAATAGACTACTATACAACTATGATACAATCCTTATTGAGGATACATTCAACACCCTGCGGAGCCCAGCGGTCCCGGAACTCCCTCAGGGTGCCCTTCGGGAGAGCTCTTGGAATGAACTCGTACCGTGGGACAGGGCTTTTACAGAGAAACTCTGGTCCTTTGATCCATCTCTTATTACTTAAAAAGCGGTCTGCTGTTAGGCCTCTAGAAGCTTCATCCACAGGATTTTGCTTTGTGTTAACATATTTCCAGTGTGATACATTAGTAGCTCTCCTTACATACGAGATTCTGTTTGCTGCAAATGTTAGAAAGAGTTTGTTTTCATTGTTGATGTACTTAAGGAGTACATCAATCCAGAAGATAGATTTCCCCAGGTCAAGCTGCAGTTCCTTTTGCAGGATTATGTCAACTTTAACAGCTAAGACTGTGGCTGTAAGTTCCATTCTGGGAATCATCATTTGCTTCAATGGTTCCACTCTGGCCTTTCCCATTAAGAATGCAACATGTACTTTGTTATTATAATTTTCCAGTCTTAGATATGAAACAGTATCGTAGCCACTTTCACATGTGTCTAAGAAGTGATGCAGCTGTGAATATCTGATTTGACCAAAGTCTGTAGGCTTCAGGCATTGGTCCACGTTGAATTCCGAGATCTTGTTGAGATCCGCTAACCACTCCGTCCATCGCTGAGAGAAGGTTTGCGTTTTCTCATCCCATCCAAGTTTGTCCTTACAGAGATCCTGCAAACTCAACTTGGCTGCAGTGTAAATGGTGCAAGAAATCCTAAAGGGTCGTGAACAGAACCATTCACAGATAGGATAGCCCTTCTTGTACATGGTCACTCTTGAATCGAGATTCTGAACTTGAACACATCTGTTTCAACACTCGTACGACAAAAACACTTTTGTGATACAGAAACACTCGTACGACAAAACAAGCAGGCCACTCGAGCCGTTGGCAAGTGATCAAGTTGTACGACTTCAAACTGACAAGGGTCATGGACGCCTTGGTTTAATCCGCAGCGCTGCACCTGAACCACATTTGTACATGGTCGATTCAAACATAGGGACTTACCGGTGAAACCGTCAACACCTTCTACCAGTGAAGGAACCGCAACCTCCAATCCTGTATCCAGATGTTCCTGGACTGTGTCACCGCATGACCGACATTCTCCCCTTCCCGGCCCGGTGTCCGTTTGCGGAGTCTGCGCCCGGCATGTATCCTGCCTTCTCATCACCACGGTGATGACCTCCCTATCAGACTCATGACCTCCCTATCAGAATGCCGCCAGCGGAAATGGCAAACTCTACTGGAGACAACTGATATGGCAAAAAACAGCAAAAAGGCATGGAGCCTCATCCGAAAAATCAGCAATGACCCATCAACACCAACACATCAACAGTATACCACCACGGCCAACCAAGTTGCGCATCAGTTGCTGCTCAACGGGAAATCCACCACCAAACAGCCAAGACCAAAGGCAGACCGACTTCAGCACTCCCAAAACACCGGACTGAGCCGTTCTCCCTTGAAGAGCTCAATATCAGCATCAAAGCCCTCAAGACTGGCAAAGCGATCGGCCTGGACAATATTTTCACAGAGGAGATCAAGCAGTTTGGACCTCTGACACGGAAGTGGGTCCTTGAGCTGATGAACAACTGCATGCTGACAAGAAACATCCCAAAGATCTGGAGGAAAACCAAAATCATCGCTCTTCTAAAACCCGGTAAAGATCCAGCATATGCAAAGAGTTTCCGCCCAATCTCCCTGCTATGCCACCCGTACAAGCTGTTTGAGCGCCTGATCCTCAACAGGTATGCCCCAGTCGCTGAACCAGCCATCATCCCTCAACAAGCTGGATTCCGACCTGGCAAATCCACAACAAGTCAACAATCACACAGCACATTGAAGACGGGTTCCAGAAAGGACTGGTGACAGGAGCCGTCTTTGTTGATCTGTCTGCCGCGTATGACACTGTGAACCACCGCCTCCTCCTAAAAAAGATCTTGGAGAATACCAAAGACCTGGCACTCACGGACCTCATCGGAGCCCTCCTGAAAGATAGGCGCTTTTATGTTGTCCTTAACAACAAGCAAAGTCGCTGGCGACGACAACGGAATGGCTTGCCTCAAGGTAGTGTGCTGGCTCCACTACTATATAACATCAACACCAATGACCAGCCAATGGACCAGAACACTGAGCGGTTCATCTACGCCGACGACCTCTGTGTAACATCTCAAGAGAGTACGTTTGAAGCTGTAGAAGCGAATCTCACCTCATCCCTAGATGAGCTACACCTCTACTACGAGCGCAACCACCTACACGCAAACCCTGCGAAGACCCAAGCCTGCTCGTTCCATCTCAGGAACCGGGAAGCAAACAGACCCCTTAACATCACATGGTCTGGAACACCTCTTGGGCACTGCACCAACCCTGTCTACCTCGGTGTAACACTGGACCGCACTCTCTCCTATAAGGAACACGTCAAAAACACCAAACTGAAAGTTAACTCCCGAAATAACATCCTCCGGAAGCTGACCAACTCCAAATGGGGAGCCACAGCACACACATTAAGATCTACTGCTCTGGCCCTGTGCTACTCCTCTGCGGAGTATGCGTGTCCTGTTTGGGAGAGATCATCCCATGCCAAGAAATTAGACCCAGCGTTGAATAACACCTGCCGCTCAATCACTGGCTGCTTGAAGCCCACCAACATAAACAACCTGCACCTCCTCGCTGGCATTGCCCCTGCTGATGTGAGACGGGAAGTCGCCAGCCGAGTAGAGATGACCAAGGCCACCAGTGATGAACGCCACCTCCTCTATGGACGTGTACCCCCGGCCCAACGGCTGAAGTCCAGGAGAAGCTTTCTCAGCCATGTCCAGCCCCTAATAACATCACGGGAAGAAACCAGACTCCAACTATGGACAAAAAGGCTTGAGGACGACCCCCCTCCTACTGACATGGGTATCCCTCCTTCTGAAGCCCTCCCTCCGGGCTCAGAAGCACCATGGGTCCAGTGGAAGACGCTCAACCGCCTGAGAACAGGAACAGGGCGATCAAAAGCTGCCATGGCCAGATGGGGCTATGAAACTGGCCAAACCACCTGTGAATGTGGAGAAGAGGACCATACAATGCAGCACTGCCTTGTCTGCCCCCTACTACCCAACCAGTGCAGCTCAAAGGATCTTGCAGTGTTCAACAAAAACGCAAAGGACTGTGTAAAGGAATGGGAAACTGTCATATAGTCAACCAGCTTCAAAGACACGAAAAGAAGAAGATCACCACGGTCGGTGTCCCGGTCTCCAGTCTCATCTCACCCATTTCTCGGATCTCCGGTGCACCAACAGCTCCCGGTCTCACAGTTCTCACCGGTGAAGGATGGAGATGCGAGCTTGTACCGCATGCGTGTGGGTCGCATTTGCAAACCTTAGATTAATGGGTCTTCATGAAGTAATACATAACAAAGATATTGTGGCGGCTCCCAAGGGACGGGCCATTTCCACTATCGTACCCCTCGGCACGGGAATGGATGAGTCCGGGGGCGGCCCCTTGCTACAGGGATGAAGGGCAGGGGTTTAGGTGCAATCTCCCTCTTGCAGACTCATCTGGTCAGGAGAAGGACAGCGGTAAAATACCTCCCGAAACACCTGGCTCCTCGCCTTCATTTCGGGATTATTGTCGCGCAACAATATAACTCATAACTTTCCGTTTTTAATAGCTGTTCCATTCAGGGCATATAAATCATGTAAGAGTGTGGCGTCTCTTGTCAGTCTGCACTATCTCCTCCAAAGTAGACACACCCCTCTACGTATCAAATCCCACCTACAAAAGTAGAGACGGGTAAAAACTAAAAATATTAGACATGGCAATAATATACTGACTTAGGCTTAATGGCTCCTACAGGTTTTGAATAACATCCCAAGTATGCAATTCCTTACCTGCTCCATTGTCTGGTCAATCATCATCAGTAGGAATTATCTTTGGCTTCCTTGGGCATCTTTAACTTCCCTTTGATCTGACATCAAGAACAATAAAGACAATTATTTTAATGCACAAAAACCCAACAAAAAAGTGAATTATCTATGGCTGGCATGAGGAATTAAAGGAAGTGTTAAAAGCTCAGTGTTAAAGTTGTTGGAAATAGTTTTTGACCTGAAGATTGGGAACATTTAGAACTCAAAGAAGAACCGATAAATTAATAAAGAAATGCCAGATGGAATACAAGACAAGGGGTGCAAAACCATGAGGGGAATAGATAGGATGAATGCACAGCCTTTTACCCAGAGTTGGGGAAATCAAGAACCAGAGGACATAGATTTAATGTGAGAGGGGCAATATTCAAGAGGAACCAGAGGGTCAACTTTTTCCATACATATATAGCATATATAGAAGGAGCTGCCAGTGGAGATAGTTAAAACAGATACTACAACAGCAATTATAAAACACTTGGACAGGCACATGTGGATCGGAAAGATTTGAAAAAATATGTGAGCAAATGAGACTAGAATAAAACTCGCCTGGCATGGATAAGGTGAGCCGAAAGGCCTATTTCCATACTGTATGCCTCGAATGGTGTGAACATAAAATGGACTGCAAGAGGAAAATGCTTAAAATGGCAGGTGTGGGCTTTTACAGGCAGAGACAGGAGGATTAAAGATGGATAATGGCAGAGAAGTTAAATAATTCCTTTAAGTTTGTCTTAAAGAAATAATACAGGTATACGAGAGAACAAAAAGCCAGTGAGAATGAGAAGGAACGGAGTACTAATCAATAAAAGTGGAAAAGAGTAGTCGGCAGACTTAACTACAAACATTTACGCAAGACATGTAATGCTGAGGCTCTATAAGGCTCTAAAGGGAGAGATGCAATGCTGAGGCTCGAAAAGTCAGACTGCATTATAGTACTGTGAGCAAATGTGAACCCCATATCTGAGGAAGGATGTGCTGACTCTAGAGAGGGTCCAGAGGAGGTTTACAATAATGATTCAGGAAAGAGTGGGTTAGCACATGATGAGCGTTTGATAGTACTGGGCCTATACTCGCTGGAGTTTAGGTAGAGAGGGGATCACATTGAAACTTCCAAATAATGAAAGGCATTGATAGAGTGACTGTGGATTGGTGACCCTATTACCTCTATAAGGTATCAACTGATGTGTCGAACAAGACTCGAAACCGTTTAGTTTAGTTTAGTACAACTTAATCTTTATTACACTCGAGTAACTTTAAACAGACATGCAAACAATTTCCTTCTAATAACTTCTCATTTACTTTACTATTTCAACTTATCACTTCTGAAACTAAATCACAAAGTCAGATATTACCTGTATGAATGAATTGACCAGATTCACTCTGTTGGTAGGAGGTTTGTCTTCTCTGAGCTTTGAACTTGGGTCCCTCCTTCTTGTGATGGTTGTTCCCGGGTTGTCGCTGCCGATGTCTCAGACCGCCCTTCTTTTATACAAATTTTCCTTCAATCTCCTAAAGGAAGCCTTTGTTCAAACCCAACGCTCTCACAATTCTAAAGTCAATCATGTTGAGTTGTCACTCATCCAAGTGCTGAATAAACAAAACGCATCTTCATTCCTTATCAGGCTAGGGAGTTGTTAATTATGTTGCCTGTTCATATTCTTAATTATGTTGCCTGTTCATATTTTATCATACAGTTTCTTAGCAAAATGGCCGTTCCCAGGCACCTTATCTTGTCAAGGCCATACTGCCTAGCCATGAAATTACTTGCAGCTCTGTTCTCACCAGATGTCCATCATGTGATCATTTTCACAGTGTTTCTTTGTTCTCATGTTCCCAGGGTTTCACTCTGTCTGTCTCTAGCTAGTAGCATTGTCCCAAATCCTGTCGGGATACTTGACATTCAGTCCCAGGCTATAGGATGTTTCCAATGGTGGGAGAGTCTAGGAACAGAGGTCATAGCCTCAGAATTAAGACAAGCTCCTTTAGAAGGAGGAAGTACAAGTGAGGAAGAACTTCTTTAGTCAGATGGTATTTAATCTGTGGAACTCATTGCCACAGAGGGCTGTGGAGGTCGTCAGTGGATATTTTTAAGGCGGAGACAAATTCTTGATTAGAACAGGTGTCATGAGTTACGGGGAGAAGGCAGGAAAATGGGATTAGGAGGCAGAGATCAGTCATGATTGAATGGCAGTGGAGCCGATGGGCTGAATGGCTCAATTCTACCCCTATAACTTGTGAACTTTACATGCGTTATATTACAGATACCATTAGTTAGAATTAATAAATTACATTAACATTAACTGAAAACTTCAGTTTAGAAATTGATATGAATGTTATTCAAATGGATTGATGTTAAAACAATTTGTGCATCTATATCACTACCGACCAAGTTCATGATTTTCGAAATAGGTTGACAGGAGATTCTTCTTGCGTTTGGTTCATTCCATTATTCATTTTCTCTGGGTTTACAAAGACAAAAATGTGCATATTTTTAATAATGTTAACATTTTAAATAATTAATTCCCAGCCAATATTTATGCTGGCAAGACCATCACTGATTGCCCATACTTCAGTTCATCAATTGATACAGCTGTACCTCTTGTGTTGGTGGTTCTCAAAGGAAAGCCACCCGAGAATGCATTTGTCTACTGGGAAACTGCAACAAAGCCTCTCAGCCAAGACATAGAGGGACGCTGGATGAAATTTGCAGGACATGTACTTAGAATGTGACCAGAACGTGCACCTAATATAATGTTTGTATTTGTCATCAATATTAGTGTTGAAAATAGTTTGTTATCCATATGATCCATTGATTAAAGGTTACATTTATTAATATTGAAAAATAGTTTGTATTGTACATGAATTTGTGACCCCAACGTTGAAAGGGGAGATGTAATGTAAATGCCATCACCCATTGGGGCCAGGAGTACAAGCTGGCGAGGGTGCCTGTGCCTCGTGACTGAGGTCAAGGTGGCCTTCTAGAAGTTTCTGTTAGTTGTGGGAAATAAACTTTACTTACAAGATGTCAGACGTGCATTCATTGTGCTAGTCACAACAGTATCTTACAGCTGACATTACATGATGTCAGAAGTACAGATGATTTGCCGAAGTTTCTGCAGGAGCTGAGTGATTATGCAGGAAACAAAAGGGTAAAATCATTGCATTGAAAGTTAAAGGTACACAAAAATGCTGGAGAAACTCAGCAGGTGTAGCAGCATCTATGGAGCGAAGGAAATATGTAACGTTTCGAGCCGAAACCCTTCTTCAGACTGAAAGTTGAAAGTTAAGTTGGATGAAGCACATGCCAGCAACAGAAATCAAAAGAACGACAAAAGTTATTTTTTGAAGGGGGAGTCTGCCTCCCGGATGGAGCAAGTCTCCGAGACGAGGCGGAGAGTCAGCTCTCTGGCCCAGGTGCGACCCTGTAGCCCAGGATAGACCCCTGTAGCCCAGGATAGAGACCTGTAGCCAGGGATAGACCTGTAGCCAGGGATAGACCCCTGTAGACCAGGATAGAGACCTGTAGCCAGGGATAGAGACCTGTAGCCAGGGATAGAGCCCTGTAGCCCAGGATAGACCCCTGTAGCTCAGGATAGGCCCCTGTAGCCAGGATAGACCCTGTAGCCAGGATAGAGCCCTGTAGCCCAGGATAGAGACCTGTAGCCCAGGATAGATCCCTGTAGCCTATGATAAACCCCTGTAGCCCAGGATAGGCCCCTGTAGCCCAGGATAGAGACCTGTAGCCCAGGATAAACCCCTGTAGCCCAGGATAGATCCCTGTAGCCAGGATAGAGCCCTGTAGCCAGGATAGAGCCCTGTAGCCCAGGATAGCCCTGTAGCCCAGGATAGAGTCCTGTAGCCCAGGATAGAGCCCTGTAGCCCAGGATAGCCCTGTAGCCCAGGATAGAGCCCTGTAGCCCAGGATAGAGCCCTGTAGCCCAGGATAGAGCCCTGTAGCCCAGGATAAAGTCCTGTAGCCCAGGATAGACCCCTGTAGCCCAGGATAGGCCCCTGTAGCCCAGGATAGGCCCCTGTAGCCCAGGATAGAGTCCTGTAGCCCAGGATAGAGCCCTGTAGCCCAGGATAGAGCCCTGTAGCCCAGGATAAAGTCCTGTAGCCAGGATAGACCCTGTAGCCCAGGATAGACCCCCTGTAGCCCAGGATAGACCCCTGTAGCCCAGGATAGAGCCCTGTAGCCCAGGATAGATCCCTGTAGCCCAGGATAAAGTCCTGTAGCCAGGATAGACCCTGTAGCCCAGGATAGACCCCTGTAGCCCAGGATAGAGCCCTGTAGCCCAGGATAGAGCCCTGTAGCCCAGGATAGAGCCCTGTAGCCCAGGATAGAGCCCTGTAGCCCAGGATAGACCCCTGTAGCCCAGGATAGAGCCCTGTAGCCCAGGATAGAGCCCTGTAGCCCAGGATAGAGTCCTGTAGCCAAGGATAGAGTCCTGTAGCCCAGGATAGACCCCTGTAGCCCAGGATAGAGTCCTGTAGCCCAGGATAGAGTCCTGTAGCCCAGGATAGAGTCCTGTAGCCCAGGATAGACCCCTGTAGCCCAGGATAGAGCCCTGTAGCCAGGATAGAGCCCTGTAGCCCAGGATAGAGCCCTGTAGCCCAGGATAGAGCCCTGTAGCCAGGATAGACCCCTGCAGCCCAGGATAGACCACTGTAGCCCAGGATAGAGCCCTGTAGCCCAGGATAGAGCCCTGTAGCCCAGGATAAAGTCCTGTAGCCCAGGATAGAGACCTGTAGCCAGGATAAAGTCCAGTAGCCCAGGATAGAGTCCTGTAGCCCAGGATAGACCCCTGTAGCCCAGGATAGATCTCTGTAGCCCAGGATAGAGTCCTGTAGCCCAGGATAAAGTCCTGTAGCCAGGATAGACCCTGTAGCCCAGGATAGACCCCTGTAGCCCAGGATAGATCCCTGTAGCCCAGGATAGATCCCTGTAGCCCAGGATAAAGTCCTGTAGCCAGGATAGACCCTGTAGCCCAGGATAGACCTCTGTAGCCCAGGATAGAGCCCTGTAGCCCAGGATAGAGCCCTGTAGCCCAGGATAGGCCCCTGTAGCCAGGATAGAGCCCTGTAGCCCAGGATAGAGACCTGTAGCCCAGGATAGAGCCCTGTAGCCCAGGATAGAGCCCTGTAGCCCAGGATAGATCCCTGTAGCCCAGGATAGATCCCTGTAGCCCAGGATAGAGCCCTGTAGCCCAGGATAAAGTCCTGTAGCCCAGGATAGAGACCTGTAGCCCAGGATAGACCCCTGTAGCCCAGGATAGAGCCCTGTAGCCAGGATAGAGCCCTGTAGCCAGGATAGAGTCCTGTAGCCAAGGATAGAGTCCTGTAGCCCAGGATAGACCCCTGTAGCCAGGATAGAGTCCTGTAGCCCAGGATAGACCCCTGTAGCCCAGGATAGACCCCTGTAGCCCAGGATAGATCCCTGTAGCCCAGGATAAAGTCCTGTAGCCAGGATAGATCCTGTAGCCCAGGATAGACCCCTGTAGCCCAGGATAGATCCCTGTAGCCCAGGATAGATCCCTGTAGCCCAGGATAAAGTCCTGTAGCCAGGATAGACCCTGTAGCCCAGGATAGACCTCTGTAGCCCAGGATAGACCCCTGTAGCCCAGGATAGAGTCCTGTAGCCCAGGATAGACCCCTGTAGCCCAGGATAGACCCCTGTAGCCCAGGATAGAGCCCTGTAGCCCAGGATAGAGCCCTGTAACCCAGGATAGAGCCCTGTAGCCCAGGATAGACCCCTGTAGCCCAGGATAGAGCCCTGTAGCCCAGGATAGAGTCCTGTAGCCCAGGATAGACCCCTGTAGCCCAGGATAGAGTCCTGTAGCCCAGGATAGACCCCTGTAGCCCAGGATAGACCCCTGTAGCCCAGGATAGATCCCTGTAGCCCAGGATAAAGTCCTGTAGCCAGGATAGACCCTGTAGCCCAGGATAGACCCCTGTAGCCCAGGATAGATCCCTGTAGCCCAGGATAGAGCCCTGTAGCCCAGGATAGAGCCCTGTAGCCCAGGATAGATCCCTGTAGCCCAGGATAGATCCCTGTAGCCCAGGATAGAGCCCTGTAGCCCAGGATAGAGCCCTGTAGCCCAGGATAGATCCCTGTAGCCCAGGATAGATCCCTGTAGCCCAGGATAGACCCCTGTAGCCCAGGATAAAGTCCTGTAGCCCAGGATAGAGACCTGTAGCCCAGGATAGACCCCTGTAGCCCAGGATAGAGCCCTGTAGCCAGGATAGAGCCCTGTAGCCAGGATAGAGCCCTGTAGCCCAGGATAGACCCCTGTAGCCCAGGATAGAGTCCTGTAGCCCAGGATAGAGCCCTGTAGCCCAGGATAGAGCCCTGTAGCCCAGGATAGACCCCTGTAGCCCAGGATAGAGTCCTGTAGCCCAGGATAGAGTCCTGTAGCCCAGGATAGACCCCTGTAGTCCAGGATAGGCCCCTGTAGCCCAGGATAGGCCCCTGTAGCCCAGGATAGACCCTGTAGCCCAGGATAGACTCCTGTAGCCCAGGATAGACCCCTGTAGCCCAGGATAGAGTCCTGTAGCCCAGGATAGACCCCTGTAGCCCAGGATAGAGCCCTGTAGCCCAGGATAGAGTTCTGTAGCCCTGGATAGAGCCCTGTAGCCCAGGATAGAGTCCTGTAGTCCAGGATAGAGCCCTGTAGCCCAGGATAAAGACCTGTAGCCCAGGATAGACCCCTGTAGCCCAGGATAGAGCCCTGTAGCCCAGGATAGAGTCCTGTAGCCCAGGATAGACCCCTGTAGCCCAGGATAGAGTCCTGTAGCCCAGGATAGACCCCTGTAGCCCAGGATAGACCCCTGTAGCCCAGGATAGATCCCTGTAGCCCAGGATAAAGTCCTGTAGCCAGGATAGACCCTGTAGCCCAGGATAGACCCCTGTAGCCCAGGATAGATCCCTGTAGCCCAGGATAGATCCCTGTAGCCCAGGATAAAGTCCTGTAGCCAGGATAGACCCTGTAGCCCAGGATAGACCTCTGTAGCCCAGGATAGACCCCTGTAGCCCAGGATAGAGTCCTGTAGCCCAGGATAGACCCCTGTAGCCCAGGATAGACCCCTGTAGCCCAGGATAGAGCCCTGTAGCCCAGGATAGAGCCCTGTAACCCAGGATAGAGCCCTGTAGCCCAGGATAGACCCCTGTAGCCCAGGATAGAGCCCTGTAGCCCAGGATAGAGCCCTGTAGCCCAGGATAGAGTCCTGTAGCCAAGGATAGAGTCCTGTAGCCCAGGATAGAGCCCTGTAGCCCAGGATAGACCCCTGTAGCCCAGGATAGAGCCCTGTAGCCTAGGATAGAGTCCTGTAGCCCAGGATAGACCCCTGTAGCCCAGGATAGAGTCCTGTAGCCCAGGATAGACCCCTGTAGCCCAGGATAGACCCCTGTAGCCCAGGATAGAGCCCTGTAGCCCAGGATAAAGTCCTGTAGCCAGGATAGACCCTGTAGCCCAGGATAGACCCCTGTAGCCCAGGATAGATCCCTGTAGCCCAGGATAGATCCCTGTAGCCCAGGATAAAGTCCTGTAGCCAGGATAGACCCTGTAGCCCAGGATAGACCTCTGTAGCCCAGGATAGAGCCCTGTAGCCCAGGATAGAGCCCTGTAGCCCAGGATAGGCCCCTGTAGCCAGGATAGAGCCCTGTAGCCCAGGATAGAGACCTGTAGCCCAGGATAGAGCCCTGTAGCCCAGGATAGAGCCCTGTAGCCCAGGATAGATCCCTGTAGCCCAGGATAGATCCCTGTAGCCCAGGATAGACCCCTGTAGCCCAGGATAAAGTCCTGTAGCCCAGGATAGAGACCTGTAGCCCAGGATAGACCCCTGTAGCCCAGGATAGAGCCCTGTAGCCAGGATAGAGCCCTGTAGCCAGGATAGAGCCCTGTAGCCCAGGATAGACCCCTGTAGCCCAGGATAGAGTCCTGTAGCCCAGGATAGACCCCTGTAGCCCAGGATAGAGTCCTGTAGCCCAGGATAGACCCCAGTAGCCCAGGATAGGCCCCTGTAGCCCAGGATAGGCCCCTGTAGCCCAGGATAGACCCTGTAGCCCAGGATAGACTCCTGTAGCCCAGGATAGACCCCTGTAGCCCAGGATAGAGTCCTGTAGCCCAGGATAGACCCCTGTAGCCCAGGATAGAGCCCTGTAGCCCAGGATAGAGTCCTGTAGCCCAGGATAGAGCCCTGTAGCCCAGGATAGAGTCCTGTAGTCCAGGATCGAGCCCTGTAGCCCAGGATAAAGACCTGTAGCCCAGGATAGAGCCCTGTAGCCCAGGATAGAGCCCTGTAGCCCAGGATAGACCCCTGTAGCCCAGGATAGAGCCCTGTAGCCCAGGATAGATCCCTGTAGCCCAGTATAAAGTCCTGTAGCCAGGATAGACCCTGTAGCCCAGGATAGACCCCTGTAGCCCAGGATAGAGCCCTGTAGCCCAGGATAGAGCCCTGTAGCCCAGGATAGAGCCCCGTAGCCCAGGATAGAGCCCTGTAGCCCAGGATAGGCCCCTGTAGCCAGGATAGAGCCCTGTAGCCCAGGATAGAGCCCTGTAGCCCAGGATAGAGCCCTGTAGCCAGGATAGAGCCCTGTAGCCCAGGATAGAGCCCTGTAGCCAGGATAGAGCCCTGTAGCCCAGGATAGAGCCCTGTAGCCAGGATAGAGCCCTGTAGCCCAGGATAGACTCCTGTAGCCCAGGATAGACCCCTGTAGCCCAGGATAGAGTCCTGTAGCCCAGGATAGACCCCTGTAGCCCAGGATAGAGCCCTGTAGCCCAGGATAGAGTCCTGTAGCCCAGGATAGAGCCCTGTAGCCCAGGATAGAGTCCTGTAGTCCAGGATAGAACCCTGTAGCCCAGGATAGAGCCCTGTAGCCCAGGATAGACCCCTGTAGCCCAGGATAGGCCCCTGTAGCCCAGGATAGAGACCTGTAGCCCAGGATAGGCCCCTGTAGCCCAGGATAGACCCCTGTAGCCCAGGATAGAGCCCTGTAGCCCAGGATTAAGTCCTGTAGCCAGGATAGAGCCTTGTAGCCCAGGATAGAGCCCTGTAGCCCAGGATAGACCCCTGTAGCCCAGGATAGGCCCCTGTAGCCCAGGATAGAGACCTGTAGCCCAGGATAGAGACCTGTAGCCCAGGATAGAGCCCTGTAGCCCAGGATAGACCCTGTAGCCCAGGATAGAGCCCTGTAGCCAGGATAGAGCCCTGTAGCCCAGGATACAGCCCTGTAGCCCAGGATAGAGCCCTGTAGCCAGGATAGAGCCCTGTAGCCCAGGATAGAGTCCTGTAGCCCAGGATAGATCCCTGTAGCCCAGGATAAAGTCCTGTAGCCAGGATAGACCCTGTAGCCCAGGATAGACCCCTGTAGCCCAGGATAGAGTCCTGTAGCCCAGGATAGAGTCCTGTAGCCCAGGATAGAGTCCTGTAGCCCAGGATAGACCCCTGTAGCCCAGGATAGAGCCCTGTAGCCAGGATAGAGCCCTGTAGCCCAGGATAGAGCCCTGTAGCCCAGGATAGAGCCCTGTAGCCAGGATAGACCCCTGTAGCCCAGGATAGACCACTGTAGCCCAGGATAGAGCCCTGTAGCCCAGGATAGAGCCCTGTAGCCCAGGATAAAGTCCTGTAGCCCAGGATAGAGACCTGTAGCCAGGATAAAGTCCAGTAGCCCAGGATAGAGTCCTGTAGCCCAGGATAGACCCCTGTAGCCCAGGATAGATCTCTGTAGCCCAGGATAGAGTCCTGTAGCCCAGGATAGAGCCCTGTAGCCCAGGATAGAGTCCTGTAGCCCAGGATAGAGTCCTGTAGCCCAGGATAGATTCCTGTAGCCCAGGATAGAGCCCTGTAGCCCAGGATAGAGTCCTGTAGCCCAGGATAGACCCCTGTAGCCCAGGATAGAGTCCTGTAGCCCAGGATAGACCCCTGTAGCCCAGGATAGAGTCCTGTAGCCCAGGATAGAGTCCTGTAGCCCAGGATAGACCCCTGTAGCCCAGGATAGAGTCCTGTAGCCCAGGATAGACCCCTGTAGCCCAGGATAGAGCCCTGTAGCCCAGGATAGACCCCTGTAGCCCAGGATAGAGTCCTGTAGCCCAGGATAGAGCCCTGTAGCCCAGGATAGAGTCCTGTAGCCCAGGATAGAGCCCTGTAGCCCAGGATAGAGTCCTGTAGCCCAGGATAGAGCCCTGTAGCCCAGGATAGAGTCCTGTAGTCCAGGATAGAGCCCTGTAGCCCAGGATAAAGACCTGTAGCCCAGGATATAGCCCTGTTGCCCAGGATAGAGCCCTGTAGCCCAGGATAGACCCCTGTAGCCCAGGATAAAGTCCTGTAGCCAGGATAGACCCTGTAGCCCAGGATAGACCCCTGTAGCCCAGGATAGACCCCTGTAGCCCAGGATAGAGCCCTGTAGCCCAGGATAGATCCCTGTAGCCCAGGATAAAGTCCTGTAGCCAGGATAGACCCTGTAGCCCAGGTTAGAGACCTGTAGCCCAGGATAGGCCCCTGTAGCCAGGATAGAGTCCTGTAGCCCAGGATAGAGTCCTGTAGCCCAGGATAGAGTCCTGTAGCCCAGGATAGAGTCCTGTAGCCCAGGATAGACCCCTGTAGCCCAGGATAGAGCCCTGTAGCCAGGATAGAGCCCTGTAGCCCAGGATAGAGCCCTGTAGCCCAGGATAGAGCCCTGTAGCCAGGATAGAGCCCTGTAGCCCAGGATAGAGCCGTGTAGCCCAGGATAGAGCCCTGTAGCCCAGGATAAAGTCCTGTAGCCCAGGATAGAGACCTGTAGCCAGGATAAAGTCCAGTAGCCCAGGATAGAGTCTTGTAGCCCAGGATAGACCCCTGTAGCCCAGGATAGATCCCTGTAGCCCAGGATAGAGTCCTGTAGCCCAGGATAGAGTCCTGTAGCCCAGGATAGACCCCTGTAGCCCAGGATAGATCCCTGTAGCCCAGGATAGAGTCCTGTAGCCCAGGATAGAGGCCTGTAGCCCAGGATAGACCCCTGTAGCCCAGGATAGAGTCCTGTAGCCCAGGATAGACCCCTGTAGCCCAGGATAGAGCCCTGTAGCCCAGGATAGACCCCTGTAGCCCAGGATAGAGTCCTGTAGCCCAGGATAGAGCCCTGTAGCCCAGGATAGAGCCCTGTAGCCAGGATAGACCCCTGTAGCCCAGGATAGACCACTGTAGCCCAGGATAGAGCCCTGTAGCCCAGGATAGAGCCCTGTAGCCCAGGATAAAGTCCTGTAGCCCAGGATAGAGACCTGTAGCCAGGATAAAGTCCAGTAGCCCAGGATAGAGTCCTGTAGCCCAGGATAGACCCCTGTAGCCCAGGATAGATCTCTGTAGCCCAGGATAGAGTCCTGTAGCCCAGGATAGAGCCCTGTAGCCCAGGATAGAGTCCTGTAGCCCAGGATAGAGTCCTGTAGCCCAGGATAGATTCCTGTAGCCCAGGATAGAGCCCTGTAGCCCAGGATAGAGTCCTGTAGCCCAGGATAGACCCCTGTAGCCCAGGATAGAGTCCTGTAGCCCAGGATAGACCCCTGTAGCCCAGGATAGAGTCCTGTAGCCCAGGATAGAGTCCTGTAGCCCAGGATAGACCCCTGTAGCCCAGGATAGAGTCCTGTAGCCCAGGATAGACCCCTGTAGCCCAGGATAGAGCCCTGTAGCCCAGGATAGACCCCTGTAGCCCAGGATAGAGTCCCTGTAGCCCAGGATAGAGCCCTGTAGCCCAGGATAGAGTCCTGTAGCCCAGGATAGAGCCCTGTAGCCCAGGATAGAGTCCTGTAGCCCAGGATAGAGCCCTGTAGCCCAGGATAGAGTCCTGTAGTCCAGGATAGAGCCCTGTAGCCCAGGATAAAGACCTGTAGCCCAGGATATAGCCCTGTTGCCCAGGATAGAGCCCTGTAGCCCAGGATAGACCCCTGTAGCCCAGGATAAAGTCCTGTAGCCAGGATAGACCCTGTAGCCCAGGATAGACCCCTGTAGCCCAGGATAGACCCCTGTAGCCCAGGATAGAGCCCTGTAGCCCAGGTAGATCCCTGTAGCCCAGGATAAAGTCCTGTAGCCAGGATAGACCCTGTAGCCCAGGTTAGAGACCTGTAGCCCAGGATAGGCCCCTGTAGCCAGGATAGAGTCCTGTAGCCCAGGATAGAGTCCTGTAGCCCAGGATAGAGTCCTGTAGCCAGGATAGAGTCCTGTAGCCCAGGATAGACCCCTGTAGCCCAGGATAGAGCCCTGTAGCCAGGATAGAGCCCTGTTAGCCCAGGATAGAGCCCTGTAGCCCAGGATAGAGCCCTGTAGCAGGATTAGAGCCCTGTAGCCCAGGATAGAGCCGTGTAGCCCAGGATAGAGCCCTGTAGCCCAGGATAAAGTCCTGTAGCCCAGGATAGAGACCTGTAGCAGGATAAAGTCCAGTAGCCCAGGGATAGAGTCTTGTAGCCCAGGATAGACCCCTGTAGCCCAGGATAGATCCCTGTAGCCCAGGATAGAGTCCTGTAGCCCAGGATAGAGTCTGTAGCCCAGGATAGACCCCTGTAGCCCAGGATAGATCCCTGTAGCCCAGGATAGAGTCCTGTAGCCCAGGATAGAGGCCTGTAGCCCAGGATAGACCCCTGTAGCCCAGGATAGAGTCCTGTAGCCCAGGATAGACCCTGTAGCCCAGGATAGAGCCCTGTAGCCCAGGATAGACCCCTGTAGCCCAGGATAGAGTCTGTAGCCCAGGATAGAGCCCTGTAGCCCAGGATAGAGCCCTGTAGCCCAGGATAGGTCCTGTAGACCAGGGTAGAGCCCTGTAGCCCAGGATAGAGTCCTGTAGTCCAGGATGAGCCCTGTAGCCCAGGATAAGACCTGTAGCCCAGGATAGAGCCCTGTAGCCCAGGATAGAGCCCTGTAGCCCAGGATAGACACCTGTAGCCCAGGATAAGTCCTGTAGCCAGGATAGACCCTGTAGCCAGGATAGACCCCTGTAGCCCAGGAATAGACCCCTGTAGCCACAGGATAGAGCCCTGTAGCCCCAGGATAGATCCCCTGTAGACCCAGGATAAGTCCTGTAGCCAGGATAGACCCTGTAGCCCAAGGATAGACCCCTGTAGCCAGGATAGAGCCCTGTAGCCCAGGATAGAGCCCTGTAGCCCAGGATAGTAGCCCGTAGCCCAGGATAGAGCCCTGTAGCCCAGGATAGAGACCTGTAGCCCAGGATAGAGCCCTGTAGCCCAGGATAGACCCCTGTAGCCCAGGATAGGCCCCTGTAGCCAGGATAGAGCCCTGTAGCCCAGGATATGAGACCTGTAGCCCAGGATAGAGCCCTGTAGCCCAGGATAGAGCCCTGTAGCCCAGGATAGATCCCTGTAGCCCAGGATAGATCCCTGTAGCCCGGATAAAGTCCTGTAGCCCAGGATACAGACCTGTAGCCCCAGGATAGACCCCTGTAGCCCAGGATAGAGCCCCTGTAGCCAGGATAGAGCCCTGTAAGCCAGGATAGAGCCCTGTAGCCCAGGATAGAGTACCTGTAGCCCTAGGATAGACCCAGTAGCCCAGGATACGGCCCTGTAGCCCAGGATAGAGACCCTGTAGCCAGGATAAAGTCCTGTAGCCAGGATAGAGCCCTGTAGCCCAGGATAGAGCCCTGTAGCCAAGATAGAGCCATGTAGCCCAGGATAGAGCCCTGTAGCCAGGATAGAGCCCTGTAGCCCAGGATAGAGTCCTGTAGCCCAGGATAGAGACCTGTAGCCCAGGATAAAGTCCTGTAGCCAGGATAGAGCCCTGTAGCCCAGGATAGAGCCCTGTAGCCCAGGATAGAGTCCTGTAGCCCAGGATAGAGTCCTGTAGCCCAGGATAGAGACCTGTAGCCCAGGATAGAGACCTGTAGCCCAGGATAGACCCCTGTAGCCCAGGATAGAGCCCTGTAGCCCAGGATAGACCACTGTAGCCCAGGATAGAGCCCTGTAGCCCAGGATAAAGTCCTGTAGCCAGGATAGAGCCCTGTAGCCCAGGATAGAGCCCTGTAGCCCAGGATAGAGCCCTGTAGCCCAGGATAGACCTCTGTAGCCCAGGATAGAGCACTGTAGCCCAGGATAGAGCCCTGTAGCCCAGGATAGAGTCCTGTAGCCCAGGATAGAGTCCTGTAGCCCAGGATAGAGACCTGTAGCCCAGGATAGAGACCTGTAGCCCAGGATAGACCCCTGTAGCCCAGGATAGAGCCCTGTAGCCCAGGATAGACCACTGTAGCCCAGGATAAAGTCCTGTAGCCAGGATAGACCCCTGTAGCCCAGGATAGAGTCCTGTAGCCCAGGATAGACCCCTGTAGCCCAGGATAGAGCCCTGTAGCCCAGGATAGACCCCTGTAGCCCAGGATAGAGTCCTGTAGCCCAGGATAGAGCCCTGTAGCCCAGGATAGAGTCCTGTAGCCCAGGGTAGAGCCCTGTAGCCCAGGATAGAGTCCTGTAGTCCAGGATAGAGCCCTGTAGCCCAGGATAAAGACCTGTAGCCCAGGATAGAGCCCTGTAGCCCAGGATAGAGCCCTGTAGCCCAGGATAGACCCCTGTAGCCCAGGATAAAGTCCTGTAGCCAGGATAGACCCTGTAGCCCAGGATAGACCCCTGTAGCCCAGGATAGACCCCTGTAGCCCAGGATAGAGCCCTGTAGCCCAGGATAGATCCCTGTAGCCCAGGATAAAGTCCTGTAGCCAGGATAGACCCTGTAGCCCAGGATAGACCCCTGTAGCCCAGGATAGAGCCCTGTAGCCCAGGATAGAGCCCTGTAGCCCAGGATAGAGCCCTGTAGCCCAGGATAGAGCCCTGTAGCCCAGGATAGAGACCTGTAGCCCAGGATAGAGCCCTGTAGCCCAGGATAGACCCCTGTAGCCCAGGATAGGCCCCTGTAGCCAGGATAGAGCCCTGTAGCCCAGGATAGAGACCTGTAGCCCAGGATAGAGCCCTGTAGCCCAGGATAGAGCCCTGTAGCCCAGGATAGATCCCTGTAGCCCAGGATAGATCCCTGTAGCCCAGGATAAAGTCCTGTAGCCCAGGATACAGACCTGTAGCCCAGGATAGACCCCTGTAGCCCAGGATAGAGCCCTGTAGCCAGGATAGAGCCCTGTAGCCAGGATAGAGCCCTGTAGCCCAGGATAGAGTCCTGTAGCCCAGGATAGACCCAGTAGCCCAGGATACGGCCCTGTAGCCCAGGATAGAGACCTGTAGCCCAGGATAAAGTCCTGTAGCCAGGATAGAGCCCTGTAGCCCAGGATAGAGCCCTGTAGCCAAGATAGAGCCATGTAGCCCAGGATAGAGCCCTGTAGCCAGGATAGAGCCCTGTAGCCCAGGATAGAGTCCTGTAGCCCAGGATAGAGACCTGTAGCCCAGGATAAAGTCCTGTAGCCAGGATAGAGCCCTGTAGCCCAGGATAGAGCCCTGTAGCCCAGGATAGAGTCCTGTAGCCCAGGATAGAGTCCTGTAGCCCAGGATAGAGACCTGTAGCCCAGGATAGAGACCTGTAGCCCAGGATAGACCCCTGTAGCCCAGGATAGAGCCCTGTAGCCCAGGATAGACCACTGTAGCCCAGGATAGAGCCCTGTAGCCCAGGATAAAGTCCTGTAGCCAGGATAGAGCCCTGTAGCCCAGGATAGAGCCCTGTAGCCCAGGATAGAGCCCTGTAGCCCAGGATAGACCTCTGTAGCCCAGGATAGAGCACTGTAGCCCAGGATAGAGCCCTGTAGCCCAGGATAGAGTCCTGTAGCCCAGGATAGAGTCCTGTAGCCCAGGATAGAGACCTGTAGCCCAGGATAGAGACCTGTAGCCCAGGATAGACCCCTGTAGCCCAGGATAGAGCCCTGTAGCCCAGGATAGACCACTGTAGCCCAGGATAAAGTCCTGTAGCCAGGATAGAGCCCTGTAGCCCAGGATAGAGCCCTGTAGCCAAGATAGAGCCATGTAGCCCAGGATAGAGCCCTGTAGCCAGGATAGAGCCCTGTAGCCCAGGATAGAGCCCTGTAGCCCAGGATAGACCCTGTAGCCCAGGATAGAGCCCTGTAGCCAGGATAGAGCCCTGTAGCCCAGGATAGAGCCCTGTAGCCCAGGATAGAGCCCTGTAGCCCAGGATAGACCCCTGTAGCCCAGGATAAAGTCCTGTAGCCAGGATAGACCCTGTAGCCCAGGATAGACCCCTGTAGCCCAGGATAGACCCCTGTAGCCCAGGATAGAGCCCTGTAGCCCAGGATAGATCCCTGTAGCCCAGGATAAAGTCCTGTAGCCAGGATAGACCCTGTAGCCCAGGATAGACCCCTGTAGCCCAGGATAGAGCCCTGTAGCCCAGGATAGAGCCCTGTAGCCCAGGATAGAGCCCTGTAGCCCAGGATAGAGCCCTGTAGCCCAGGATAGAGACCTGTAGCCCAGGATAGAGCCCTGTAGCCCAGGATAGACCCCTGTAGCCCAGGATAGGCCCCTGTAGCCAGGATAGAGCCCTGTAGCCCAGGATAGAGACCTGTAGCCCAGGATAGAGCCCTGTAGCCCAGGATAGAGCCCTGTAGCCCAGGATAGATCCCTGTAGCCCAGGATAGATCCCTGTAGCCCAGGATAAAGTCCTGTAGCCCAGGATACAGACCTGTAGCCCAGGATAGACCCCTGTAGCCCAGGATAGAGCCCTGTAGCCAGGATAGAGCCCTGTAGCCAGGATAGAGCCCTGTAGCCCAGGATAGAGTCCTGTAGCCCAGGATAGACCCTGTAGCCCAGGATACGGCCCTGTAGCCCAGGATAGAGACCTGTAGCCCAGGATAAAGTCCTGTAGCCAGGATAGAGCCCTGTAGCCCAGGATAGAGCCCTGTAGCCAAGATAGAGCCATGTAGCCCAGGATAGAGCCCTGTAGCCAGGATAGAGCCCTGTAGCCCAGGATAGAGTCCTGTAGCCCAGGATAGAGACCTGTAGCCCAGGATAAAGTCCTGTAGCCAGGATAGAGCCCTGTAGCCCAGGATAGAGCCCTGTAGCCCAGGATAGAGTCCTGTAGCCCAGGATAGAGTCCTGTAGCCCAGGATAGAGACCTGTAGCCCAGGATAGAGACCTGTAGCCCAGGATAGACCCCTGTAGCCCAGGATAGAGCCCTGTAGCCCAGGATAGACCACTGTAGCCCAGGATAGAGCCCTGTAGCCCAGGATAAAGTCCTGTAGCCAGGATAGAGCCCTGTAGCCCAGGATAGAGCCCTGTAGCCCAGGATAGAGCCCTGTAGCCCAGGATAGACCACTGTAGCCCAGGATAGAGCACTGTAGCCCAGGATAGAGCCCTGTAGCCCAGGATAGAGTCCTGTAGCCCAGGATAGAGTCCTGTAGCCCAGGATAGAGACCTGTAGCCCAGGATAGAGACCTGTAGCCCAGGATAGACCCCTGTAGCCCAGGATAGAGCCCTGTAGCCCAGGATAGACCACTGTAGCCCAGGATAAAGTCCTGTAGCCAGGATAGAGCCCTGTAGCCCAGGATAGAGCCCTGTAGCCAAGATAGAGCCATGTAGCCCAGGATAGAGCCCTGTAGCCAGGATAGAGCCCTGTAGCCCAGGATAGACTCCTGTAGCCCAGGATAGAGTCCTGTAGCCCAGGATAGAGCACTGTAGCCCAGGATAGAGCCCTGTAGCCCAGGATAGAGTCCTGTAGCCCAGGATAGAGTCCTGTAGCCCAGGATAGAGACCTGTAGCCCAGGATAGAGACCTGTAGCCCAGGATAGACCCCTGTAGCCCAGGATAGAGCCCTGTAGCCCAGGATAGACCACTGTAGCCCAGGATAGAGCCCTGTAGCCCAGGATAGATCCCTGTAGCCCAGGATAAAGTCCTGTAGCCAGGATAGACCCTGTAGCCCAGGATAGACCCATGTAGCCCAGGATAGAGCCCTGTAGCCCAGGATAGAGCCCTGTAGCCCAGGATAGACCCTGTAGCCCAGGATAGAGCCCTGTAGCCAGGATAGAGCCCTGTAGCCCAGGATAGAGTCCTGTAGCCCAGGATAGATCCCTGTAGCCCAGGATAAAGTCCTGTAGCCAGGATAGACCCTGTAGCCCAGGATAGACCCCTGTAGCCCAGGATAGAGTCCTGTAGCCCAGGATAGAGTCCTGTAGCCCAGGATAGAGTCCTGTAGCCCAGGATAGACCCCTGTAGCCCAGGATAGAGCCCTGTAGCCAGGATAGAGCCCTGTAGCCCAGGATAGAGCCCTGTAGCCCAGGATAGAGCCCTGTAGCCAGGATAGACCACTGTAGCCCAGGATAGAGCCCTGTAGCCCAGGATAGACCCCTGTAGCCCAGGATAAAGTCCTGTAGCCCAGGATAGAGACCTGTAGCCAGGATAAAGTCCAGTAGCCCAGGATAGAGTCCTGTAGCCCAGGATAGACCCCTGTAGCCCAGGATAGATCTCTGTAGCCCAGGATAGAGTCCTGTAGCCCAGGATAGAGCCCTGTAGCCCAGGATAGAGTCCTGTAGCCCAGGATAGAGTCCTGTAGCCCAGGATAGATTCCTGTAGCCCAGGATAGAGCCCTGTAGCCCAGGATAGAGTCCTGTAGCCCAGGATAGACCCCTGTAGCCCAGGATAGAGTCCTGTAGCCCAGGATAGACCCCTGTAGCCCAGGATAGAGTCCTGTAGCCCAGGATAGAGTCCTGTAGCCCAGGATAGACCCCTGTAGCCCAGGATAGAGTCCTGTAGCCCAGGATAGACCCCTGTAGCCCAGGATAGAGTCCTGTAGCCCAGGATAGAGCCCTGTAGCCCAGGATAGAGTCCTGTAGCCCAGGATAGAGCCCTGTAGCCCAGGATAGAGTCCTGTAGCCCAGGATAGAGCCCTGTAGCCCAGGATAGATCCCTGTAGCCCAGGATAGAGTCCTGTAGCCCAGGATAGAGTCCTGTAGCCCAGGATAGACCCCTGTAGCCCAGGATAGATCCCTGTAGCCCAGGATAGAGTCCTGTAGCCCAGGATAGAGGCCTGTAGCCCAGGATAGACCCCTGTAGCCCAGGATAGAGTCCTGTAGCCCAGGATAGACCCCTGTAGCCCAGGATAGAGCCCTGTAGCCCAGGATAGACCCCTGTAGCCCAGGATAGAGTCCTGTAGCCCAGGATAGAGCCCTGTAGCCCAGGATAGAGCCCTGTAGCCCAGGATAGAGTCCTGTAGCCCAGGATAGAGCCCTGTAGCCCAGGATAGAGCCCTGTAGCCCAGGATAGAGCCCTGTAGCCCAGGATAGAGTCCTGTAGTCCAGGATAGAGCCCTGTAGCCCAGGATAAAGACCTGTAGCCCAGGATAGAGCCCTGTAGCCCAGGATAGAGCCCTGTAGCCCAGGATAGACCCCTGTAGCCCAGGATAAAGTCCTGTAGCCAGGATAGACCCTGTAGCCCAGGATAGACCCCTGTAGCCCAGGATATAGCCCTGTAGCCCAGGATAGAGCCCTGTAGCCCAGGATAGACCCCTGTAGCCCAGGATAAAGTCCTGTAGCCAGGATAGACCCTGTAGCCCAGGATAGACCCCTGTAGCCCAGGATAGACCCCTGTAGCCCAGGATAGAGCCCTGTAGCCCAGGATAGATCCCTGTAGCCCAGGATAAAGTCCTGTAGCCAGGATAGACCCTGTAGCCCAGGTTAGAGACCTGTAGCCCAGGATAGGCCCCTGTAGCCAGGATAGAGTCCTGTAGCCCAGGATAGAGTCCTGTAGCCCAGGATAGAGTCCTGTAGCCCAGGATAGAGTCCTGTAGCCCAGGATAGACCCCTGTAGCCCAGGATAGAGCCCTGTAGCCAGGATAGAGCCCTGTAGCCCAGGATAGAGCCCTGTAGCCCAGGATAGAGCCCTGTAGCCAGGATAGAGCCCTGTAGCCCAGGATAGAGCCGTGTAGCCCAGGATAGAGCCCTGTAGCCCAGGATAAAGTCCTGTAGCCCAGGATAGAGACCTGTAGCCAGGATAAAGTCCAGTAGCCCAGGATAGAGTCTTGTAGCCCAGGATAGACCCCTGTAGCCCAGGATAGATCCCTGTAGCCCAGGATAGAGTCCTGTAGCCCAGGATAGAGTCCTGTAGCCCAGGATAGACCCCTGTAGCCCAGGATAGATCCCTGTAGCCCAGGATAGAGTCCTGTAGCCCAGGATAGAGGCCTGTAGCCCAGGATAGACCCCTGTAGCCCAGGATAGAGTCCTGTAGCCCAGGATAGACCCCTGTAGCCCAGGATAGAGCCCTGTAGCCCAGGATAGACCCCTGTAGCCCAGGATAGAGTCCTGTAGCCCAGGATAGAGCCCTGTAGCCCAGGATAGAGCCCTGTAGCCCAGGATAGAGTCCTGTAGCCCAGGATAGAGCCCTGTAGCCCAGGATAGAGCCCTGTAGCCCAGGATAGAGCCCTGTAGCCCAGGATAGAGTCCTGTAGTCCAGGATAGAGCCCTGTAGCCCATGATAAAGACCTGTAGCCCAGGATAGAGCCCTGTAGCCCAGGATAGAGCCCTGTAGCCCAGGATAGACCCCTGTAGCCCAGGATAAAGTCCTGTAGCCAGGATAGACCCTGTAGCCCAGGATAGACCCCTGTAGCCCAGGATAGACCCCTGTAGCCCAGGATAGAGCCCTGTAGCCCAGGATAGATCCCTGTAGCCCAGGATAAAGTCCTGTAGCCAGGATAGACCCTGTAGCCCAGGATAGACCCCTGTAGCCCAGGATAGAGCCCTGTAGCCCAGGATAGAGCCCTGTAGCCCAGGATAGAGCCCTGTAGCCCAGGATAGACCCCTGTAGCCCAGGATAGGCCCCTGTAGCCAGGATAGAGCCCTGTAGCCCAGGATAGAGACCTGTAGCCCAGGATAGAGCCCTGTAGCCCAGGATAGAGCCCTGTAGCCCAGGATAGATCCCTGTAGCCCAGGATAAAGTCCTGTAGCCCAGGATACAGACCTGTAGCCCAGGATAGACCCCTGTAGCCCAGGATAGAGCCCTGTAGCCAGGATAGAGCCCTGTAGCCAGGATAGAGCCCTGTAGCCCAGGATAGAGTCCTGTAGCCCAGGATAGACCCTGTAGCCCAGGATACGGCCCTGTAGCCCAGGATAGAGACCTGTAGCCCAGGATAAAGTCCTGTAGCCAGGATAGAGCCCTGTAGCCCAGGATAGAGCCCTGTAGCCAAGATAGAGCCATGTAGCCCAGGATAGAGCCCTGTAGCCAGGATAGAGCCCTGTAGCCCAGGATAGAGTCCTGTAGCCCAGGATAGAGACCTGTAGCCCAGGATAAAGTCCTGTAGCCAGGATAGAGCCCTGTAGCCCAGGATAGAGCCCTGTAGCCCAGGATAGAGTCCTGTAGCCCAGGATAGAGTCCTGTAGCCCAGGATAGAGACCTGTAGCCCAGGATAGAGACCTGTAGCCCAGGATAGACCCCTGTAGCCCAGGATAGAGCCCTGTAGCCCAGGATAGACCACTGTAGCCCAGGATAGAGCCCTGTAGCCCAGGATAAAGTCCTGTAGCCAGGATAGAGCCCTGTAGCCCAGGATAGAGCCCTGTAGCCCAGGATAGAGCCCTGTAGCCCAGGATAGACCTCTGTAGCCCAGGATAGAGCACTGTAGCCCAGGATAGAGCCCTGTAGCCCAGGATAGAGTCCTGTAGCCCAGGATAGAGTCCTGTAGCCCAGGATAGAGACCTGTAGCCCAGGATAGAGACCTGTAGCCCAGGATAGACCCCTGTAGCCCAGGATAGAGCCCTGTAGCCCAGGATAGACCACTGTAGCCCAGGATAGAGCCCTGTAGCCCAGGATAGATCCCTGTAGCCCAGGATAAAGTCCTGTAGCCAGGATAGACCCTGTAGCCCAGGATAGAGCCCTGTAGCCCAGGATAGAGTCCTGTAGCCCAGGATAAAGTCCTGTAGCCAGGATAGAGCCCTGTAGCCCAGGATAGAGTCCTGTAGCCCAGGATAGAGACCTGTAGCCCAGGATAAAGTCCTGTAGCCAGGATAGAGCCCTGTAGCCCAAGATAGAGCCCTGTAGCCAGGATAGACCCCTGTAGCCCAGGATAGAGCCCTGTAGCCCAGGTTAGAGTCCTGTAGCCCAGGATAGAGTCCTGTAGCCCAGGATAGAGACCTGTAGCCCAGGATAGAGACCTGTAGCCCAGGATAGACCCCTGTAGCCCAGGATAGAGCCCTGTAGCCCAGGTTAGAGTCCTGTAGCCCAGGATAGAGTCCTGTAGCCCAGGATAGAGCCCTGTAGACCAGGTTAGAGTCCTGTAGCCCAGGATAGAGTCCTGTAGCCCAGGATAGAGACCTGTAGCCCAGGATAGACCCCTGTAGCCCAGGATAGAGCCCTGTAGCCCAGGATAGACCTCTGTAGCCCAGGATAGAGCCCTGTAGCCCAGGATAGAGCCCTGTAGCCCAGGATAGAGTCCTGTAGCCCAGGATAGAGTCCTGTAGCCCAGGATAGAGACCTGTAGCCCAGGATAGAGACCTGTAGCCCAGGATAGACCCCTGTAGCCCAGGATAGAGCCCTGTAGCCCAGGATAGACCACTGTAGCCCAGGATAGAGCCCTGTAGCCCAGGATAGATCCCTGTAGCCCAGGATAAAGTCCTGTAGCCAGGATAGACCCTGTAGCCCAGGATAGACCCATGTAGCCCAGGATAGAGCCCTGTAGCCCAGGATAGAGCCCTGTAGCCCAGGATAGAGCCCTGTAGCCCAGGATAGAGCCCTGTAGCCCAGGATAGAGACCTGTAGCCCAGGATAGACCCCTGTAGCCCAGGATAGAGCCCTGTAGCCCAGGATAGAGTCCTGTAGCCCAGGATAGAGCCCTGTAGCCCAGGATAGAGTCCTGTAACCCAGGATAGAGTCCTGTAGCCCAGGATAGAGCCCTGTAGCCCAGGATAGGCCCCTGTAGCCCAGGATAGGCCCCTGTAGACCAGGATAGACCCTGTAGCCCAGGATACGGCCCTGTAGCCCAGGATAGAGCCCTGTAGCCCAGGATAGAGCCCTGTAGCCCAGGATAGAGCCCTGTAGCCCAGGATAGAGTCCTGTAGCCCAGGATAGAGCCCTGTAGCCCAGGATAGAGCCATGTAGCCCAGGATAGAGCCCTGTAGCCCAGGATAGACCCCTGTAGCCCAGGATAGAGCCCTGTAGCCCAGGATAGAGTCCTGTAGCCCAGGATAGAGCCCTGTAGCCCAGGATAGAGCCCTGTAGCCCAGGATAGAGTCCTGTAGCCCAGGATAGAGCCCTGTAGCCCAGGATAGAGTCCTGTAGCCCAGGATAGAGCCCTGTAGCCCAGGATAAAGTCCTGTAGCCAGGATAGACCCTGTAGCCCAGGATAGACCCCCGTAGCCCAGGATAGACCCCTGTAGCCCAGGATAGAGCCCTGTAGCCCAGGATAGATCCCTGTAGCCCAGGATGAAGTCCTGTAGCCAGGATAGACCCTGTAGCCCAGGATAGACCCCTGTAGCCCAGGATAGAGACCTGTAGCCCAGGATAGAGCCCTGTAGCCAGGATAGAGCCCTGTAGCCCAGGATAGACCCTGTAGCCCAGGATAGATCCCTGTAGCCCAGGATAGACCCCTGTAGCCCAGGATAGAGCCCTGTAGCCCAGGATAGACCCTGTAGCCCAGGATAGACCCTGTAGCCCAGGATAGAGCCCTGTAGCCCAGGATAGAGCCCTGTAGCCCAGGATAGGCCCCTGTAGCCCAGGATAGGCCCCTGTAGCCCAGGATAGACCCTGTAGCCCAGGATACGGCCCTGTAGCCCAGGATAGAGACCTGTAGCCCAGGATAGATCCCTGTAGCCCAGGATAGACCCCTGTAGCCCAGGATAGAGCCCTGTAGCCCAGGATAGAGCCCTGTAGCCCAGGATAGATCCCTGTAGCCCAGGATAGAGCCCTGTAGCCCAGAATAGACCACTGTAGCCCAGGATAGAGCCCTGTAGCCCAGGATAGAGTCCTGTAGCCCAGGATAGAGCCCTGTAGCCCAGGATAGAGTCCTGTAGCCCAGGATAGACCACTGTAGCCAGGGATAGGCCACCTGTAGCCAGATGGCAGAGGAAGTCTCCCACATGTGAGAAAACTAGATGGAGGAGCCAGTCTCCCAGAAACAAGAAATCGTCTCCCAGAAGGGGCAAGTCCACCAGACGACACGAGAGGCAACGAGACAGAACCCTAGAGTTCTAAGTTCTTAGGTTAAAGCAGAAAACAGCAGCACTATTAACTGATTCTAATTAAAATTTTATGTGAATTTTAAAGTTGATAAGCAGAATTTAAATCAAATGCAAAAGGGTATTGAAGGAAAATATATGGGAAATGTACAAATGTTCTGCTGAATTAAATGAAGCCAAATCTAAATGACTTTAATGGTACTGTATTTTCATTTATATGCCGTGAACGTACACGTAAATGAAACCACAAAGTTCAAGGGGGAGATGTAACGTTTGTATTTGTCATCAATATTAGTATTGAAAATAGTATGTTATCCACATTAATTAGTATTAGGTTACATTTATTAGTATTGAAAAATAGTTTGAATTGCACATGAATTTGTGACCCCAACATTGAAGGGGGAGATGTAATGTAAATAAGTTGAAGGGGGAGATGTAATGTAAAGGCAGCGCCCCTTGAGGTCAGGAGTACAAGCTGGCGAGGGTGCCTGTGCTGCGTGACTGAGGTCAAGGGACCTTCTAGAAGTTTCTGTTAGTTGTGGGAAATAAACTTTTCTTACAAGATGTCGGATGTGTATTCATTGCGCTAGTCACAACAGGATCTTACAGCAGACATTACATCTAAGATAGCAATGTGGTGGATGTGGAGGTGTGGCAGCAGAGAGGTGTGGTGTTGCAGAGCTCCCGTCCAGACACAAAGTGAGGGAATTTAAACATCTTTTTGGACTTCGGAGGAGGCACAGCGGAACCTTTAACATCTTGGAGTATCGCTGCGACGCTGCAGAGATTTATTTTAAAAGTTTCTGCTTGTTTTGGGACTGCGAGCAGCCTTATCAACTAACTGCCGAGCTCCCACAACTGTGGCTGGCAACCTGCCATGAAACTAGCGCACCAAAAGAGGGGAGAAAATCTTTCTGGACTTTGACACCTGCATCCAGAACAGCCCCCCCCCCCCCCCTTACTGCCTCGCCGGTGCTGACCGGGCCGGTCTGGCTTTTGTGTGGTGTGGGAGGAATTCCAAACCTGCACCGTCTCGACATCTTTTGTGGCAAAAATCCAAGATGGCAGCACACGTCTCCTCCTGTCTCTAACTGTGTCTGTTTGTTTTACAAATATGATTTCAAGGAATGTTCAACCTAACCAAGTCCCTGGCTCTGCTGAGTCTACTGTTAATTTTAACACCCCTGCTGAATTTGAATCTGACTGTGACTCTATTTATATGTTCTCTGTTGGTTTTTTTTTAAATTATTGTCTGAAACTGTGGAACTGTGCTGCTGCCTGTCTTGGCCAGGACTCTCTTGTAAAAGAGATTTTTAATCTCAATGAGACTTATCCTGGTTAAATAAAGGTTAAATAAAAAAATGACATGGTAACCTGATGGAAGAAGGTAAAGAGGCCAACCAAAACTCATATGGAGGCAAACATTTCAGAAAGATTTGGAAAAACGCACTCAACAGTGCGGGAGGAACTAAGTCTAATGGGCCCGTCCCAATTAGACAACTTTTTAGGCGACTGCAGGAGACTCTGCGGTCGCCATACGGTTGCCACATGTTTGCGGGTGGTTGCCGGGGAGTTGCCTTCCTGGTCATGAGGAGTTACCGCTTTCTGGGAACTAGTCGGGGCCTCATTGTGGTTGCTGAGAATTTTTCAACATGTTGCTAAATTAGTGGCGACCAGAATGAAGCCGCCATGTAGAGTAGGGAGAATTCTCATACCGTATGTGGGTCGGCAGGAAGTCCTAGTGGGTTGCCAGGAGGTCGAGGGTTCTCGAAGGTTATCGTAGGTTGTAGCCGATGTTGACTGATAAATTTCATTGGCTCATTGGGGGAAAAAAAGTAAGCAGTAGTTTTCAGAACCAAGGATAACCGAGGATAATAAATGACCGCCGAGCTTCACAGCCGTGTATCTCTGGCTTCTTAAAAGTTATCTCCACTCCTTCTCCCCCTCTCCCTCTCCTACTCCCCTCTTTTAAAGGACTTACCGTACACAATGCTTAGCCGCTTTATTACAGTGCCAACCGTCCTGTTCATCGCGGTGTGTGTCTGTATCTCATTGGCTTTGCACTTAGACGGCGTTCCCTCCCCCACCCCACTTGCCCAACTAAACCTTAAGGTGCAAACTTTCAAATTCTCAAAACACTACAGTGTTATGATTCAAGCAGCATACTTTCTGTTTCTCTGTCTCTCTGTCTCTCTGTCTCCCCCTCTACATCTCATCTTGACCACTTCCTGTCTGCGCTGTATATTGATTTTAGAAAAAAAACGCTACCCTATATCACTGTGATTTTTGGCCATCTTACTCACAGTCCTCCTTCGTTGAGCCAGCCCCAAGGATTTTTCCCATCGATGAAAAATTAAAAAAGTTATGAGTGTTTTAAAAACTTTTAAATCATCACGATGTGTGTGTATGTGTGAGTCTATGTGTGCGTGTATGTGCGTGTGAGTGTATGTTTGTGTGAGGAAGATTGTTCCCGATGTTGGGGAAGTCCAGAACAAGGGGTCGCAGTTTAAGAATAAGGGGGAAATCTTTTAGGACCGAGATGAGAAAAACATTTTTCACACAGAGAGTGGTGAATCTCTGGAATTCTCTGTCACAGAAGGTAGTTGAGGCCAGTTCATTGGTTATATTTAAGAGGGAGTTAGATGTGGCCCTTGTGGCCAAAGGTATCAGGGGGTATGGAGAGAAGGCAGGTACAGGATACTAAGTTGGATGATCAGCCGTGATCATATTGAATGGCGGTGCAGGCTCGAAGGGCCGAATAGTCTACTCCTGCACCTATTTTCTATGTTTCTATGTGAGCGTGTGTGTGAGTGTGTATGTGTGTGAGTGTGTGTGTGTGTGTGCGTGTGTGTGAGTGTGCGTGTGTGCATGTATGTGTGTGAGTGTGTATATGTGTGTGTATGTGTGAGCGTGTGTGTGAGTGTATGTGTGTGAGTGTGAGTGTATGTGTGTATGAGTGTATGTGTATGTGAGTGTATGTGTGTGTGAGTGTATGTGTGTGGGTGTGAGTGTATGTATGTGTGTGTGAGTGTATGTGGCTGTATGTGTGAGTGTGTGTCTGTATGTGTGAGTATGTGTGTGTGTGTGTGAGAGTTTGTGTGTGCGAGTGTATGTGTGTCTGTGAGTCTATGTGAGTGTGTATGTGGGTGTGTGTGTGAGGTGGAGGGTGTGTGTGAGTTTGCTGGCCTGCACTCAGCGTGAAATGCTGTGAAATTGGATTTGCTGGCCTGTACTCCGCTTGAAGTGCTGTAAGATTGGATTTGCATGCTGGCCTGCACTCCGCTTGAGGTGCCTTGATATTGGATATCCTGGCTGGCCTGCACTCCACTTCAAGTGCTGTGAGATTGGATTTGCTGGCTGGCCCTGCACTCTGCTTGAAGTGCTGCGAGAGTGGGTTTGCTGGCTGGCCTTGCACTCTGCTTGAAGTGCTGCGAGATTGGATTTGCTGGCCTGCCCTGCATCCTGCTTGAAGTCATACGAGATTGGATTTACTGGCTGGCCCTGCACTTTGCTTGAAGTGCTGCGAGATTGCATTTGCTGGCTTGCACTGAATGATAACTTTTGAGGTAAATTCTCAGATTTTCTTTGTTAGTGGCACTTCCGCAATCAGCGCGACCTCTGCTCTCACCGGAAATTACACAATCAGTGCGACCTGTCCACTAAGCGGAAGTCACGAAATGAGCGGGACTTTTGGACTAAACACAGTCAGACCTAATAAAGCATTGCAGTTTCAAGTACAGGCAGGGCAGCAGGCCAAACAACTCATGACATTGTCCTTTCATTTCCAATTAAGCATTGTACTATCAGCACAGGCAGGGCAGCAGGCCAAACAACTCATGGCATTGTCATTAAGGGCTAACAAATAATTGATTGCAAGTACATTGCAGACTCACAGTTCAGTTGATTCACGACTTAGAATGACAGTCGTGGCCTCTCCCTCGCAATCTTGCAGAGTGACTGACTCAAGTCCAGGCATTTGGGGTTTTATAGTCCTGCCCCCCTCCCGGATGGGGCGTTATCTTCATCGTGATGATTGACATGCGAGAGGGCCAATCAGCTGATCTCAAGGTTTTTTAAACACTCATAACTTTTTTATTTTTCATCGATGGGAAAAACCCTCTGGGCG